>NC_066583.1:310225233-310526900 GCF_024323335.1 Lathyrus oleraceus
TCTAAAGGCATGAGGCCTAGTTGCTCTTTAACAAGTTTGACATTCTAAAGGCATGAGGCCTAGTTGCTCTTGAACTCCTTTAAGCATAGGTAAGGTCCTAATTCTAAGTCCTTTCTCCTTTTTGCATTGGGTTCACACAAACAAAGATAAAACAAACAGAAAGCAACAATATATTTATATACAATAATGAGCTCAAATGAGCAAAAGGAAAATGACATAAACATAAAATATGTGCTCAAGTGAGCAAAGGGAAAAGCAATATAAATAAATGAGCAAGAAAGTAAATTGCATTAAAGTAAATTGCAAGAAATTAAATGTTCAAATTAAAGTTAGTAATTAGTGGTTATGTTAGTGTATCATAAGACAATTTAGCTCTATGTTAAGCAATCGTATGTGGACTAATGTAGTAGTCACACCTATCTGAGGTCGGTCAATAAAACTATAGGCAAATAAACACAAGTTAGAGATCATGATTAGTAAGCCAAGCTCCTAAAACTTGTCATGCCAAAAGAAAATAAGAAAGGCCTTGTATGGACTTTAGGCTTTTTGCTTGACCAAGGAGCAACCTATCTTGGACACAAAGCAACTCACTTGATCTTGGATCAAGTTGAGTTTGATTTGGATAAAGAAGGTTAAATCTCTCATATGTCAAGACCAGTCATAAGACATTAACTCATTGGCCAAAATGAAAAGAGAAGTGAGATGAAGATGAAATGAATAAAAGGAGAATTCAAGCATCAAACACAATGATCAAATGTCAATCAAATCATCATCAACCAATGTAAAACAGAAGAGAAATGAAGATTAGAAGTCAACAAGTCAAACATATTTTTTTGGAATTAAAATAAATGCAAAAAGAAAATAGACAAAATATGGTCAAACCTCAAATTCAATTCAAATTAACCTCAACAAGTCCAATTAAATTCTCATAGGTCTAACATGGTCAAACAAACTTTGACAAATTTTCGCAACAATTTTTTAAAACAGAAACTATTTAAAATCAATGAAAAACAATGAAAAATAACACAAATGAACTAAAATCTCAAATAAATCTCAAATCAATTAAGAAATTGATGAGACTATTTTTCATAGACTTGTCATGATCCATATGTGTTAAGAAAATATTTTTGGAATTTTCAGATATCAAAAAGTATTTAAAATGAATTAAAAACTATCAAAAACCAAATAATTCTCAAAAAATATTAAATGAAGTCACAAAAATAATTAAAAATCAAATTATGAAACTAGATTTCTCAAGATTTTTTTTGCCATTGGTCTCATATTTTTGTGACTTCAAATAAAATATTTATGAATTTTTGAAAATAAAAGGAATTTAAAGAAAATAAAACAGAAAATAGAAAATAGGAAAAATGCGCTGCCATTGGATTTGTTTCATTAATTGACGTGGCGTTATCACACGTATTTAAAACGAGTCAACATGATCAATGGCCAGGATTATAACATTTTGCCAAGATCCAAAGGTCTGGAAGCATCCACGTGGGGATGGTGGTGGAAACCACCATCTTCTCCGGCCAGTAAACAATTTCCGGCCACCACGCGCAGGGTTTTCAACCTCAATTAAAATGAACAAGCAAGGTACCAAAATGAAGCTGGGGTGATGTACATCACCTCTATAACCTTGGATCTTCCTCAATGTTTCTATTTATATAGAAACAAAAGCTTGAAGATCATGGTGTTTGATCTGAAATGTCACAATTCATGAAATCAATACCACCACTGGCATGCCTCTTGCTCGAGCACTTCAGGAAACAGTTCTAACTCAAGCAATTCACATTGTATAACAAGATCCAGATCCAAATAGTTTAGTGATATACCTCTGAAATACAGCTTTGAACAACACGATTTGTTCAAGTTCTTGATCTAATTTTGATCTGGAGATGTGATGATGATGCAAGGCTAAGGAATTAAGACTTGAAGATCAACTAATGCTGTTGAAATTCAAGCTTGAAATTGAGAAATGAAAACTGAAATTACTTTGAGTGAGGTTGGGTTTCCAATTCAGCAGAGTTTCAGACCACCTTGAGGTTGAATTTTGAATGAGGAAGAGCTTCTATTTATAGCTGGAGATGAAGGCAAGGTAGTGCAATGCTCGTGTGCATGAATTTTGGATCCTCCATGCATGGGCCTGTACAGGCGCATGTGAGGCCCAAAAGTGAATGGAATTGCAAGCTGAGATCACACTGAGTTGAATTGGACGTGCAATTGGCCTGGTATTAGCTTGTGCATGAAGTTTCAATGTGAATTGCATAGTTGATCATAAACATTAAGCCCTTCGAAACTCCCACATGGAAAATCCAAACATGGTCATATGAGTAATGGTTGGAAAGCTCTTGACATAAGGAACAAAATCTATGTTGGGGAAAAATCCATTTGGAGTTTGTAAATTTATGAAAATTGGCTTTGAAGTTTGAGATACAAAACATGTCTAGGTTCCCTTTGAATTTTTTTACCAAAAGTGATCAACTTTAAGCCCTTTTTTTTCAATTATGCAAGTCTCAAATGGAAAAACCTCCAATATCAATGTTGTAGATATTTTCAAGATGATAAATTTAGACTTAAATGTTGCATCATTTTGATTTTTAATGAGAAAGTTATGGGCACTTGAAGTTGTACATTTTTCAAATTCAATGGTTTTGGTCCAAAGTGACCTATAATGTTTTGTATTATAACATGTGTTTCTATTAGGATTATGAAATTTTGTCCAACATAACATTTTAAGTAGACATCTTAAGCTTTCCAATTCATTTGGTCTCACCTAAAAATCATAAACATTAAGGATGTTAGGTCCTTGGGAATTTGATCCAAAATTAGGGTTTCAGTCAAAATGACCTATAATGTTTTGAAATGAATGATGACCTTCCAAGTTTCAAATAGATTTTTGATGAACATGAAAGTTGTTAATATGGTTCTCAAAAACAGTTTTTCTCTTGGGGTCATCTTCATTTGACAAACATATAAAAAGTTGTGTCTCAGTGGATCTCAGTTTGGTCAGATGACTTGACTGGTCAACTTCTCAAGGCCAAACTTCAAATATTGATGAATGAATGATTGAGGATACTCAAATAATCTCATATATGCATAAGATAATAAATGAAAGAACTTCCCTTGATTGAATTTGATCATAGGTTGAGGTTGCTTCATGAGCAAGGCACAGTCAATACACAGTTGAATTAGGGTTTCCTTGAGAAACAATCCTCAAGCCTTTTGGGTTATCTTGATCAAATTGGCAAATTGAGATACTTGGGAGACATATATGATGATTAGGAACTTTTTAGACCATTTTCATGCTTGTTCTCATCTTCATCTAGCCACTTCATTGAGCATAGGAGCCTCCTAGGAGTAGGAGATCTCATGATTACTTGAGCTTCAAAACAAAATGAGTTAGTGACATATTTTTGTGATTTTGGTTAGTAAACAAAATAAGACAAGCAATAATATACAATACAAGCATGCTTGGTGGTCTCAAACCAACTCACACAAGTCCCATCCCTAGGGTTAAGGAGCCACACATGTTATGATCCTTGAGGCAATGCAATGAGCAATGATATGATGCCATGAAGGATCTTAGGGTCAAAATTAGGGTCTTACACTTATGTAGAAGTCACAACTATTTGAGGCCGAGCAATAAGAAATTTAGTGTTAATGCATATTAGAGACATGGTATTATGAACCATGCTCCTAAAACATACCACACTTAAAAAGAATATGCAAAAGGGTGGACCTAATCTCATTCACACTCATGTTAATTATTCAATCAACTAGCCTTAGGATATGGAGATATCATAGGTCCATGACATGAATGAATAGATAAGGGGAATGAGATGAAGAGGGGGGATGGAATCAACACAAATTGGTCAAAGGAGGACTTTTACCAAATTAAAATCATTCATTCATTTTGGGAGATGAAATGTACATTTCATCAATCCCCTAAATCCAATTATTTTAACTCAACAAAGTCAAATCAACCTTGACCAAGGTCCAACAACACAAGTCAAACTCAACAAGTCAATATCAAATGCTCAACACAATTTACTTTGCAATTAAACAATTAAAATCAATTAAAATACTGCAATAAATTAAATTATGGTTTGTCAAATTCCTAAAATCTCATCAAAACACCAAAGAAATGGCCATGAGATTTATCATAGGTCAAACAAGGTCAAAGGACCTTGGAGAAAAAATTTCATAATTTTTGGAAACTCAAAAGTATTTTTAAACAATTAAAAATATTCACAAAATCAATTAAATCATGAAAAATATTAATAATGATCCAAAAAATAATTTTAATCCAGAAAATGAAAGAGGAATTTATTTAAATTTTTTTGGTGAAACTCTCATATTTTTTGGATCAATATTAAAATTAATATGAATTAATGAAAATTGAACAAATAAAATGAAAATCAAATAATCAGAAAAAACGTGGACCACTTGATCTCCCTCATTAATTGAGGTGGCAGATCAAGTGGCCACTAGCGCGCAATCCACAATGGACCTGAGTCAGCGCGCCACAACAATGGTAATTCAAACCAACGCGTGAGATTAAATTAAATCAAATGGATCCGATGGTTCTGAGGACTGCCAACTCACCACCAGAGCCAAAGCTCCGGTCTCCTTCTCCGGTGAGCCTCAACGGACTGGTTCAGTCACAACCATCACCAAAATTAAAAAGAAGGACACGATTTCAAAGTAAAAATGGCACTGAGCTCGAATCTGGCCTCAATTTATCCTAACTCCAAGTATATTGAGAGATACAAGGAGTTGAAATTTGAGGTGCATGATCTGAGTTGCTTCGATTTGACCTAAAAGCAACTCAATCTTGTTGCCTACATTGGTAGGACTTCAGACAACCAAAGATCCAAGAGAATTATGGAGAATTAAGTGAGAATCGAAGAGATGAAAATTTCTGGAAAATACCTTCAATGTAGGTCTGAATTTGATTGTTCTTGCTCTTGCTTGTCCTTGATCTTACTCAGGATGCTTGAAGGAGTATAATAGAATGATCAAAAGGCTTTGGATCCTTGGAGTTTTGAATCTCAAAACAGTGAGATTCAAACTAAATTTCCAATGGAAATTCTCAAAGTTGTCCTCTGAAATGGAAGGGTTTGAAGGTGTGGATTCAAAGATGGCGCACAGGGTCCTTTGTTATGAGCCAAGAGGTCTCTATTTATAGCCAATTCAATTGATATTTGCACACTTGAGCATGGAATCCAAAAATAGAAATGAGTGATGCATGTATGCATGGGCGTGTACAAGCCCATGAAATCATGTCATTTGGTCCATAACTGAATACAAACAAGTTTGATATCAAGTTGGAATACTAGGCAAATGTGCATGGAAGTTTGAAGTTCAATCTTGCCACATGATGATGCAATGTTCAAGCCATATGCATCCCATTCAAATCTCGTTCAAAAGGGATGAAATTGGACTTTTTGGAAAGTTTAGATCTAGAGGAACAACTTTCATGTTAGACACTTTTTCATTTGAAGCTTGGATCATGATGAATTTTGAGGTGAAAGTTGGGAAAATTTAACATGTCAAATTTTTTTCTAAGTGTCAAGCCATATGTTCACTTATTCCACCTTGGCTAACATCTTATGTGCGCTGCAAATGAGAAACGTGTCTTCATCAAAGTTGTAGATCTCTCAAAGTCCTTCAAAATAGTCACAAATTTGACCTCATTTGGATTTAATATGAAGGATTTATGCATATTTGAAGTTGAGGAAAATCACTTGTTCAATGGCATTGGTCCAAAATGACCTATAATGTATCCTCATATCACATGCTCATAAAATTTGAATTATCTCTTCCTCCAAACATCAAAGTTTAAGTAGACACCTTTAGTTTGATTTTGAAACTTGGTAATCTTTCATCTCAAAAAAATTGAGCAAGTTATGGTCTTGGGAAGTTGACCTCCAAATTAAGGTTTAAACAAAATGACCTATAATCTTTCACCATAAAAAATGACTTTCCAAGCAACACTAGTTCTAAACCTCAACATGAAAGTTGTTTGGAATGTCATTTAGAGTAACTTTTCTCTTGGAATAATTTTCATATGATAAAAATTGTAGGAGATAGGATCTAGGGAACCTCAGTTTTCATAAGATGAATTCCTCTGGTCAACCACCATTAACCAACTTGCTAACTTGCAATTCTCTTGACTTTTGGGACTCGTGGAGGATAATATATGCATAAGATGATGAAATTTGAAGTATCCCTTGAAATATTTGATCAATTATTGAAGAAGCTTGTTGGAGAAGTTACACAAGATACCCAGATGAATTAGGGTTTCCAAGGCAAACCAACTCCAAACTCTTGATGATTTCTTGATCAAAATAATATGTGAAGACCATGGGGATTCATATATGATGCTTAGAGACATAGTGAACCAATCTTGATTGAGCTCCTTACACTGAGGGTCTTAAACCCTAGATGTGAACTTGATAGATCAAAGGTGAGCACATGCCCTACCTACAAAAAAGTTAGCTTATAAAAAGACATATTTTTGGTATTTTGGTTAGTAAAATGATAAAAATACAAAGTATGATACAATCAGATGGTGCTTGGTAATCTCTCCCAATGCAAACCCAATGAAAGAGGGGTAAGGAGGATGCCAAGGTGTGATCCCAATGCTAATGCATATGATGAGAATAACATGAGGGATCTTAGGGTCAAAATTGGGGTCTTACAAAGTTCAGTAGGCTCGAGGTATGGATAAGTCTGATTGCTTTGTATAGAACAGGGTTCTCACCATGTATGGTATAGGGTTTTCGAAAAAGTTCATAGATTCATGGATCCATAAGACTGTTTGCTGCCTATGGCAACTTACTTGTCGGGCATCAACTCCATCCAAAGAATCTACTCTAAGTGAGGTTCTCGCATCGATCCAATGAGAAATTCATCTCGCAGGCCCATACTACGCAACCATTTTTCCTAGCTGGCCAACAGATTAAGGTTCTACAAATGGTCCTCAGATTCATGGATCCTAAAGAAAACATTGAAGCTTACAACAACTTACTTGTCGGACGACAACATCCTGTTGGTGTAAGCCCTAGAGGCCAATACTTTTGGTACTTGTATCGAATTATTTATTAATAATAAAAGGCTTTTTCTTCATTATGTTTCTTTAATAAAGTACCTAGAATAGCTAGTCTGTTTAATGTATCAAGTGTGACTTAATCATGAGATCACATTAAACATAAGGACATTATTCTTAAAGTATCCGTAGTCGAGCTTTATTATGAAGTGGGATAACATTAAAGCATTAAGATTATTGTGCATATATACTGATGATCACATCTCATGGATCATGGATAAGGAGTTATCAAGTCTTAAACATAGGTATGAATATTAAGAGTAATATTTATACTGGATTAACCCACTATGAGAATACTATATAGAATGTTATGCCAAGTGTCATAAGTTATTCTCATGGTGATAATGGTGTATACCATCCTTCGACCTGAAACCACTATGGACCCTAGATGTAGAGTCAACTGCCTTATTGCTGATCAAACATTGTCCGTAACTGGATGACCATAAAGATAGTTGATGGGTACTCCACGAAGCATGTTGAGGGACAAAACTGACCTAGATAGAATTTGCCCATCCTGCGTAATAGGATAAATGCCTATGGGCCCAATATTGAACTGGACAAGGATGACATAGTATATGCCTTGTGTTCAATATAGACATAAGGGTAAAAGGGTAATTGTACACATAAGTATTATCACAAAAGGATTTGTCATATCACATGACATTTTCGTGTCTTGGGTAGCAATGATGTGTTGCTAGATACCGCTCACTGTTTATTATGTTAAATACGTGATTTAATATAATTGTCAATGCCGCGAAAACCTACAGGGTCACACACAAAAGGACGGATTGATGAGAGATAGAGTAACTAAGGAGCGCCGTAAGGTACGGTGCACTTAAGTGAATTGTAGAACATCGTAAGGTACAGTGTACTTAATTAGAATACGAAATATGGTAAGGTACTACGCGCTTAAGTGATTTTGGCATAATATAAGATATGGGTCACATACACTTAAGTGAGCTTTTTAGCTTGCAACCCACATAAGTGGTTCTATAAATAGAACCCTTGTGCAGTTGCAATTTCGTTTCTCTCTCTCTCTCTCTCTCTCTCTCTCTCTCTCTCTCTCTCACTCACTCACTCACTCAAAGCCTTCATTCGTCGCAGCTAGCACTGAGATTGAAGGAATCCATTCGTGTGGACTGAGTAGAGGCGTTGTCACCGTTCAACGTTCGTGATCGCTATGTAGATTTGCATCAAAGGTTTCAATTGCCACAAGAGGTAACGGTTATATCACTGATCATGCCCATTCGTAAGGATCACTAAAGGAGATTTTTTTTTAAATTCCGCTGCATTTTGGATCGCCCTTTTCCTTTAGTGGTATTAGAGCCACTTACGAAACCATGCATCTGATAGCTGTTTATTTTCTGTATTAATACGATTAAAATACAGAATGAATCAAAGAATAAACGAGTAATTAAATTTGGCATCATGTGTGTACGATTTGGATGATTGATGTTGACTATGCTTCGGAATTCGACGTTAGTATGGTGAAGCAGCGATACATCGATCGTCCATAGGTTACGCAATTGAGATCGATCAAGTTCTATATATGATATAAGTAATCCTGATGCAAATTATGGTATATATGATATACTATTTATATTTCGTTCATTCAAACATTTAATGGTTGTTTTCCTTTGAGCGATAATGGTCATTTGCTTCTTGATCCAACATTAGTATGGTGAAGCAATGACGTGTTGATTAATCATACTAAATTAATAATCGAGGTGTGTTTGACGGTCTGAAATTGGTGCATTAGGGTTAATGACGGCACAAGGGTTGTGTTGTCAAAGAGTTATGCGATTAGGGTTGTGACTGCGCAAGAGTTGTGCTTTAAAGTATCAAGTGTTGATGCGAAAAACAACGTCGATTTCAAATGAATTGTTCATTAAAAATTTGAGCCAGGGCGCTGCTCGGGCAGCGGAATTGTAGCGGTGTATTCGTTACCATTGAAGATATTGACTAAATCCAAGGTAAATCATACAAAGTCAAGTCGCCACCGTATTTCTATTTATCCAAAGGAAAGGTTAGAAAGCGAACAAAAACCTAAAAGTTTTACAAACAAAACTAGTAAAAGAAGGTCAGAGATCTGGGTAAGGGGGTTGGTTATGCAATGGGAAGGTGTTAGGCACCCAATGCATCCTAGGTACTCCTAGGGAGCCCTTTTCACGCTTGTTGCAAAGGTTATTGTTTATGAAATTTATTTGTGCAAACATGATTGAAGAGATGAGAAAAGAATATACAAGTATTTACATTTTGTGTTTGGATGGATGAACCCATTGCCTACGTACCCTCTTATGAAAAGATTAGGATCAAAACCTCGTAGTTCGGGTAAAAGATTTCAAAACAAATGAGTGGATTGATTGGTCCAAAAGCCTTAAGGTCTTTTGTTATCAAAGGGAGAAAACTCAACCTGAAAAACCACAAGTCCACCATGTGACGATAGCTTCGACATGCTAGTGAGGGGTTAGCCCTATAATAAGCATGGAAGACTTATTGTCCACTCACTAAGGACAAAGGTGAGTATTACATCTACCACAAAGATAACTCAAACCTAATAGCAAAAGGTTATGAAAAATTTGATTAAGAAGTGATCATTGAAACCACAAAAGAAGCACATTTGAATGGGTGATATTAACCAATTAGAAGTATGTACAAAATGGTCAAAGTTGACTTAGAGATTCAATTCACAATGAGTGTTATGAAAAGAGAGTTTGAAAATCAAAAGCCTAAGGCTTAGGTTTCTAATGTTGAAAACAAGTCAAATGTTTGCACAAAAGTTTTTGGTTTTGGGTTAGGATGGAGAAATGAAGGTTAAGGGTGATGGATAAGGAATAAAACCACATTAGGAGTTCCTTTCTCGAGATCATAGAGATGATCCAAGTAAGTTCCTTTGGAATAAGCAAGCACAAAAAGCAAAAGCAAATAACAAGTCTCAAAAGAGAACCTCAAATGAAAGGAAACAAGTTGCAAATAAATGGACTTACACCCAACTCCTAAAAGCAAAACGGAAACAGAATGCCAATATATGGACTTAGATCCGACTCCAATCAACAAAACGGAAACAGAATGCCAATATATGGACTTAGATCCGACTCCAAACAACAAAACGGAAACAGAATGCCAATATATGGACTTAGATCCGACTCCAAACAACAAACAAATGTCAAAAGCAAACATGCCAAAGCAAACAATGCAAACAATCAGCACACACTATATACAAACAAGAGGCTTCAAACCAAGGGTGGGCTTTAGTCAAGAGGGGTCATATCAACCTCGATAAACAAGCCAACTGTACAAGGGTAGTTTGTAGCTCTTAACCACTAACATTGAGAGTTAGGATGAAGCGAATCAAATAGGAAATGAGGATGAGACCTCATGCTCTTAACCCTGGCCTGGGTGAGCTCAAAGCAATGAAAGCGTGGGGATCCAGAAAGTGGGATCCTATTCCACTGGACAGACACTGGACAAAGATCTTGGGTACATGTCCAAGAGCATCAGCACGTAGTGCGAGCATAATGAACGACTCACTAAATAACGGGGGATTGATTGATAATCCCTTCTATCCGTCAATTGCCTCTTCACTTAGGAGGACTTATCAAGTAGCACATGCCTCATTTAGAGGTCTTTGGCACAAATGTAAACAATCACAAACAGAGCCTCTTAAGGAGGACTTCAGGCCAAATGCCTGCCAAAAAGGTGTCAGGACTTCCAGACTACATGGAGTAAGAGAATAGCTACCTAAGTGGTGTATCAACCATAATCCAAAGCTCAAGCAAGAGCTAAAAGCTAGCAACTAATGTACTTGTACAAAAGCTAACCAGTTAATATCTTAATCAGAAAACAAACAGACAAACAGTCCAACTGATACACAATTCAATGAGCAATGGTCAAGGAATTAAATGAAGCAATGAGCTCAACACATCAACTCAAACTCCTACAAAACACAAAGAAGTCAGAACACAATCCAATTTGCATCTCAAAAGGTGAGCAACTCAACCATTAACGCTAAGTGTCCAAACCTGAAACACAAGTCAAGGTTAGTTCATGTACAAAACACTAGTACAAAGACTAGGTCCAAAACCAAACCAAATGATCAAAACAGAAATCAATCTTCCACATATTGCACATTCAGCGAACATCATCCACATATTGCCTAGGGTTTTTGTAAGGCACGGTCAAATAAATGGTAACCAATGGAAACGCTACGCTAGCAGCACAATCAGCGAACAATCAGCATAAGTGAAACGATGCGTTTCACTTAAGTGACTCATCACACACCTCAGCGAGTCAAGCAACACACAAGCGAGTCAAACACACACAAGCCAATGAAACAGCCAAGCAAGCAGGCACGTGGATCCAGCATGGCAGAAACCCTAGGCAGTTGCAGACGGCGGCGACAACCGTCTTCTCCGGCCGTCTCCGGCGGAGATTCAAACGAAATTTTCCAGAATCGAGCAAATGATATACCAATCGAAAGATCTTTCAGCATACAATCCAAATATCATGTTCAAATCAACTAATTCTTCCTAACATGCACGGATCGAAGCAAAAAAAATTCATCATCAAAACTTTAAGTCAACCATACATGTTCATTTCTCATCCATTTTCAAAACTAAACCTATCAGCATGTTCCAGGCAACAGGATCTACACATTCATAGCAAGAAATTGGCAAAAGGAGGTGATGAAATTTTGACTTACTTGAGATGGAGTTTGCTGAAATCGTGTCCCCAGGTATCCACAAGCTCCAGATCTTCTTCCTCAACCTTGCTTTGAGGCTTTATGCACAAAGAATTGCTTGAAACCACTTGGATCTAGCTTAATTTCAAAAATCCATCTTCATGTTCATACACTCGATCTGCCTGAAAACTAGCTCAATTCCAATAAAAAAATGGATGAATCCTGCTCAGAATTCCACAAGGATCATGAATATGCAAAGAGATTGAAGGTTTGTGTGAAGAAATTTGAATTTCGAAGAGAGAGAAAATTGGAGGGAATTTGGAAATTTTGATCTGAATTCTGTTATCCTCCTCAAATGCAGTTAGGGTTTTCCTTTTATATGGTGTGTTAATCATGCTGCTAATCCAATTAAGCCTTGGTTAAACATGATTAGTGAAATATGGATCAAATTGCAAAAATTGCAAAAGTGGATAGCATGGCCATGTAGCACGTGAACAGTGCCATGCTGAGCTTCAAATCCACTTAAAATCAACCAATAAACATGATGGAATGGTTAATTTGCTTGAATCTTGAACCAAATTTGAATTGTTGAATTTCCCTCCAAAATGCACACTTGAGGAATAATAATCATACACACTTTTTCCATGCATGGCAAGGATTCATTTGAAAAGTGTTGGTCATGAGGAGCATTTTGCAAAAAGAATGGACCAATTTGGAGTTTTGAATCAAAAGTTATGTCACTTTGAACTTCCATGCACACCTTGTGATCATTTGGCCATAACTTCTCAACCAATCATCATATGAACATGAAATAGGACTTTTTGGAAATTAGAGACAAAGATCTTCAACTTTCATGTTCACCAAATATCCATTTGAAGCTTATTTGATGTTGATAAGTCAAGTTGAATGTGGACCAGAAGCTTGCCATTTTTGGAAACTTGAAATTACAGGTCACTTTTCATTTTTGGAAACTTTTGCCATGACTTCAAAATCTTCAAGATAAATGTTTGAAATGACAAATGGACTTCTTTTGAACATGAATGAGGTGTTTAAATTCATCTCCCCATCCTCAAAGTCCTCAATTGACTTCACAGTTGACCATTTGGTCTTCAGATGACTTGGAATGCCTTGATGAACTTGAGCCTTAAACCCTTGATGAAATGGCTCCAAAATGAAACCTTAGCTCATGTAAGCTCAATAGTAATGATTGTGTGGTCTTTAAACCAAGGAAAATATCTCAGCTCTTGCACAAAGGAATGCTCTTGAAGTGCTTGACCTGTGCTTGCTTGATGCTACAAAACAAAAAGGTTAATGACATATTTTTGTGTTTTTGGTTAGTGGATAAAATGAGAAAAACAATGATACACAATACAAGCATGCCTGGTGATCTCAAATCACTCACAAGGAGGTCCCACCCAAAGGGAAAGGAAACCAAGATGCTCAATGATCCTTGAGGCTATGCAATGCAATGCTATGATGCCATGAGGGATCTTAGGGACAAAATTGGGGTCTTACAGGAACCCCCGACTAACTCTGCATAGTGTGATCGGTCGCTGAAATTTAATTTGGTTTTAATTAATTAAATTTAAATTAATAATAATAATGTGTTTATTATTATTGTCTTGTGGTGATCGGTTATGGCCTTAGTTTTCCTTTATTTTGTTTTGGGATTTTAAAATACGACTTGCGTGTCGTGCCTCTCTTTTAATCTCGTAACGTAACTTCTTTTCTCATCTCACTCCCTCGTATGTAAAACGAGTTTCTTTTATGTAATATAATGTTATGAAGAAAAGAGAAGAATATAATATCAAAGGAGGACAACCTTGAAGATCTTGCTTGGAGAAGCTTAGATCGTTATTAGGTTAGCTTAAGTTCTCTCATTGGCTCGGGAGAGCAATTGCGATAGGGGCCATAACTGTTTCATTATGTATGTTGATGCATGTGAATGTATGTTGATGCATGTGAGAGACGATTTATATGATAAATAAGCTGGTGAGATCAGAATAATTGTAAATTCCCTCAAATTAAATATTAAGTTTATGCTTTCCAAGTTTTAGCACTCATCAAGACTAGTATCGAATAATGTAGGTTTCGCCTAGGCGAGGTGCATATTCTATATTAGTAAGGTGCGATGGGATAATTGTAATATCCAATTGCTAAAACAATGGATCAAACTTAACTAAACAAATTATAATAAGATTATATATGTTTAGAAGCAAGAGTTGGAAATGATCCATGTGATGGATTGGAATAAGGAGTTATTCACCCAACTAAAATATTCGAGAGTTGTATTAGATACAATTGGAAGGAGTTCCTACCTAAATAACCTAGTTTTGTGTAATCCGCCTACGCGGACTTAAAACAAAGTGAAATGTGGATCTCGACCCACTAGAAAATCTTCCAACGGGATTTTCTGAATCAAATGGTGAGGGTCATTTGTTTTGAGTAAAATAGTGGGAGCATATTTAATTAAAGGCCTAATTAAATATGTTATTGATACTTATATTTTCATTATTTTCATGTAGATTACCATGACAACAAACACCTCTAACAACATTTTGCGATCAATCCTTGACAAGGAAAAATTGTCTGGGACAAAATTTCTAGATTGGAGCCGAAATCTGAGGATTGTCCTCAAACATGATAGAAAGTTGTATGTCTTGGAGAAACCTATTCCTGAAGAGGAACCTCCTAGTTTTGCACCTAAGGCAGAAAAAGATGCTTATAAGAAGCATGTCGATGATGCCAATGAAACTGCTTGCCTCATGCTAGCTACCATGAACTCAGAGTTGCAAAAGCAACATGAGAATATGGTAGCGTTCGATATGATCGAACACCTGAAGATGCTCTATCAAGAGCAAGCAAGGCATGAAAGGTTTGAAGTTTCAAAAGCCCCTTTTCAAGGCAAGTTAGCTGAGGGAGCCCCTGTAGGTCCCCGTGTGCTCAAGATGATTGGGTATATGGAGAACCTTGAGAGGTTGTGTTTTCCCCTTGGAAAGGAACTTGCGACTGATTTGATCTTGCAATCGTTGCCAGATAGATTTAGTCGATTTGTCCTTAATTTCAATATGAATGATATGGACAAATCTCTTCCTGAACCGCTAGCCATGTTAAGAACTGCTGAGCAGAATCTGAAGTCAAAAGGGAAGTCCATTTTGATGATCGGAAATGGAAAGAGACAGAACAAAAGACCCACCAAGCAGGGTGATAAAGGGAAAGGCAAGGAAGTTGCCAAAACCAAACCCACTGCTCCTGCTTTGAAGCCTAGTGGAGGCATAGCAAAGAAAGGCATATACTTCTATTGCGGTAAGACCGGACACTGGAAGAGAAACTGCCTAAAGTACCTGGAAGATAAGAAGAATGGAGTAGAGACTTAAGCTTCAGGTATTTTTGTTTTTGAAATTAATTTATCTACTTCTGCATCATGGGTATTAGATACTGGATACGGTTCTCACATTTGTACCAATATGCAAGGGCTAAAAAGGAGTAAAGATTTGGCAAAAGGTGAAGTTGACCTACGAGTTGGCAATGGAGCAAAGGTTGTTGCTTTAGCCGTAGGAACTTATGTATTGACTTTACCTAGTGGTTTAATAATTCAGTTAGAGAACTGTTATTATGTACCTGTAATTAGAAGGAATATTATTTTCGTTTCTTGTTTAGACAAGTTTGGTTTTTCATTTATAATAAAGAACAATTGTTGCTCCATTTATTTAAATGATATATTCTATGCTACTGCACAAATGAACAATGGACTATATGTCCTTGATCTTGAAATGCCAATTTATAACATTAATACTAAAAGGATGAAACCTAATGAGTTAAATCCAACTTACCTTTGGCATTGTCGATTAGGCCACATAAATGAGAAACGCATTTCCAAACTCCATAAAGATGGACTCTTGGACTCTTTTGATTATGAATCATATGAGACATGCAAATCTTCTTTAATTGGAAAGATGACAAAGTCTCCATTCACAGGAAAAGGTGAAAGAGCTAATGACCTTTTGGCCCTCATACATACTGATGTATGTGGACCATTGAACATACCAGCCAGAGGAGGTTTTTAGTACTTCATCACATTTACTGATGATTTCAGTATATATGGTTATGTGTATTTAATGAAACATAAATCAGAGTCCTTTGAAAAGTTCAAGGAATTCAAGAATGAAGTACAAAACCAAATAGGTAAGAATATTAAAACTCTTTGATCAGATCGAGGTGGTGAGTATTTAAGCCTAGAGTTTGATGACCATCTGAAAGAGTGTGGGATCCTATCCTAACTTACTTCTCATAGAATACCCTAATAGAACAATGTATCTGAGAGAAGAAATCGAACCTTGTTAGACATGGTCCGATCCATGATGAGTCACGCCGATCTTCTAAACTCCTTTTGGGGACATGCACTATTGACAGCGGCTTACACACTTAACCGTGTTCCATCCAAAAAGGTTGAGAAGACACCATATGAGATATGGAGTGGTAAGAAGCCACATATGTCTTACATGAAGATTTGGGGTTGCGAAGTTTATGTGAAACGACAAATTTCAACTAAGCTTGAGCCCAAATCTGACAAATGCTTATTTGTGGGGTATCCTAAAGAAACAATAGGGTATTACTTCTACAATCCTTCTGAGGGCAAAGTGTTTTTCGCTCGAACTGGAGTTTTCCTAGAAAAGGGTTTTATTTCCAAAGGAATCAGTGGGAGGAAAGTAGAGCTTGAAGAAATTCAAGAATCACAATTGATACACCTATGGAGGAATTAGAGCAGGAAACACAAGTAGTTGTGGAAGAGAAACCTGCTCAAGTAGAACAAGACCAGCGTGGGTCAAGCAGGATATATCACCTACCTTAGAGATATGGATATCTCATAACTGATCAAGGTGATGTATTACTCATGGATCAAGATGAGCCTGTGACCTACCAAGAGGCCGTAACTGGTCATGAGTCTGAGAAGTGGCTAGAAGCCATGAAATCTGAAATGGATTCCATATACATAAATCAAGTTTGGACCTTGGTAGAGCCTCCTGTAGGAGTTAACCCTATAGGATGCAAGTGGGTCTTCAAAAAGAAGGCTGACATGGATGGTAAGGTACATACCTATAAGGCAAGAATGGTTGCAAAAGGATATAAACAAATTCATGGGGTTGACTATGATGAAACCTTTTCACTAGTTGAAATGCTTAAATCTGATCGGATTTTACTTTCTATCGCTGCATATCATGATTATGAAATATCGAAGATGGATGTCAAAACTTCTTTCCTTAATGGGAATCTTCTTGAGGATGTGTACATGACACAACCTGAAGGATTTGACATACCAGAAGAAGCCCAAAAGATATGTAAGTTACAAAGATCAATCTATGGATTGAAGCAAGCTTCTAGAAGCTGAAATCTTTATTTTAATGAAATAGTAAAACAATATGGATTCATCAAGAACGAAGATGAGCCTTGTGTCTACAAGAAGGTTAGTGGGAGTATGATCGTTTCCTTGGTATTATATGTAGATGACATATTACTCATTGGAAACAATGTCCCTACCTTGCAACAAGTAAAGTCTTGGTTGGGGAAATGCTTTTCTATGAAGGACCTGGGTGAAGCAGCCTATTTATTAGGAATCGGAATCTATAGAGATAGATCACAAAAACTGCTTGGCCTAAGTCAGAGTACATACATAGACAAAGTGTTGAGACGCTTTAATATGCATGATTCTAAGAAAGGATTCATACTTATGCAACATGGCTTCTGTCTATCAAAAACACAATCCCCTTCAACTAAGGAAGAAAGGGATCGCATGAATAAGATTCCATATGCATCTGCAATAGGATCTATCATGTATGCCATGTTATGTACTCGACCAGATGTCTCGTATGCTTTAAGTGCAACGAGTAGGTACCAATCTGATCCCGGTGATGCTCATTGGGTAGCTGTCAAGAATATCCTTAAGTATTTGAGAAGGATTAAGGACTCATTCTTGATATATTGAGGTAAGGAAGAGCTTGATGTAATTGGATACACCGATGCTAGCTTCCAAACAGATAAGGATGACTTTAAATCGCAATCTGGTTATGTGTTTTGCTTAAACGGTGGCGCTGTGAGCTGGAAAAGTTCAAAGCAAGATACAGTTGTTGATTCTACAACCGAGGTCGAGTATATTGCTGCCTCACGTGCATCAAAGGAAGTTGTTTAGATCAAAAAGTTCATTAGTGAACTTGGCATAGTTCCTACCATTGTGGATCCCATTGGTCTCCATTGTGATAACAATGGTGCTATCGCACAAGCTAAGGAGCCTAGATCTCACCAACGATACAAACATATACTTAGGCATTATTACCTCATTCGAGAGATAATATATAGAGGAGATGTGAAAATATGCAGAGTACCTACACTTGACAATATTGCTGACTGTAGCACCTCAAATTTGCACCTATCATTATACATACATTCTCATATTAGGTCATAGCATATCATGGTCCACTGCATAGCATTGCATTGTTCCATTTGCCTCAAGTGCAAGCCAATCAAGAAATTAGGTTAAACTGGTCAGGAGATCAGTCAGTCAAGCAAGCAAGTGCAATTTTCATTGAACCAAGGCCCTAGGGTTGGTCCAACATGTTCACATGACTTGGGGATCCATTTGAAGTGTTTAGGTCAAAGATTGGATGTTCAGAAGTCATCAGTCAATGCACAGTCAGTCAGAAACCCTAAAAAAGTCAAACTTGGTCAACTGTGTCTGATTTTATGGTTTTGATGATGGGATTTGGTTTGAGAGAGCTTATTCATGTCCATATAGGCCTCATATATCATGGCAAACATCATCATTGAAGAATTTGAAGCCAGATCAGAAATTTCCAAAAATAGAAATTGGACCTGTAATTGAAACCTGCCAAAAATGGAAAGTCTTGATCCTCAAACTTACATCATGATACAAGCTTCAAATGAATTTTTGCCCAACATGAAAGTTGAAGATCTTGTTCTCCCATTTCCAAAAAGTCCAAGAACACTCAATTCCCATGTATGGTTGGCAAGTTATGATCAAATCATTTTCAGATATTCTTGAACTTCAAAAGGCCATATCTCTCAAACCATTTGGCCAATTTGGGTGGGGTTTTTTCCTACAAGTCACATTTGATCCCCTCTTTCCAAAAATGTAACTTTCATTCACCAAAACTTCACCAAGCAAAATGGCCTTTTTGAACTTGCCTTAATTAATTTCAAGTGAGTTGAATTTTGACTTTTCAAAATAATCATTTTTAAACCATTTGGCCAATTGAAATAGTTCAAAAATGTGGTTTGTGTCATGTTTGAGAGCCCAAATTCGTGCAGTACATACACCCATGCCAACTTGCTTGAAAATTGGAAAGAAAGTACATTTTTCAACAACTACATCCCACCTTTTCATGGATTGTGATTTGTACTCTTAAACAGAGTATTTAAACATCATTTTCTGTCACTTGGAAACCCTAGCAGCCATCAATTACCAATAGAAAACTTATTCTCTCAAAAAAATCTCATTTTCTCATTTTGCATTTTTCTGGCCAAAACTTCCAAAGAACCACGAGCTACCTTGTTTGTTTTACCATCTACCATCAATCTTGAGACCATGGCAAGCTTCGTTTTTCTGCTGTAACAACATCTTCATGTTCTGTTTTACCAAGCACACATCAATGGTGGAATCCAATTTGAGCATTTCCAAGGGTTGTTGAGCCACAAACCACTCTCCATTCATCATTTCAAACCACAAGCTTCATCTGTTTGAGCTTACAACACACAAACAACACTGTTTCGTTGATTTCTTCAAAATCAAGTAAGAACTCAAGTCGCTCTTTTCTCTAAATCATGCAATGCTTTGTGTAGAGCTTTTTATGCCGGTCATTTTGGAACTTGAACCACTGAAAATGGTTGGCTATTTTGAAAGTTATGCTATGTTTAAGTTTGATGATGAAACATGTTTGTGCTTGTTACTCTTTTGTTAGCTCGATCCAGGACATATGATTGTTACATTTTGACTGTGCTCGGTTTGATTGTTCGATTGGTATGCGTATCCATGATTTCTGGAGATTTTGTTCTTCATGATTTGAATGAGGATGAAGCTACAGTGCTAAAACCCTAGAAACCCAGAATTTTTTCTTTTGAATCGTGTTTTTCTGCATTTGGACGTTTATGCATGCTGTTGTTACTGTGCCATGGCCCATGACGAATCATTGCTTGCCACGTCCAGGGGGTGCTACGCACCGTTTCATTTAAGTGACCCCGGAATTACCATTCTGCCATTCTTGTTTTAATATTTCAATTGAATCATTTCTTTTTTGCATTTTTTATTTCATTTGATATTCAACTCATAAAAATCATAATTCACTCATTTCAATTCCAAAATTCATGGAAATTTTTGCATTATGTCCTGTTTGATGTCTACTATTTTATCATGATTTTTATTGATTTTCTAGATGGCTGGATTTTTAATGGCATTAGGTTTCTTGACATGTATGCATATTTTATACCTTTTGCCAAAACATTTGTGAAATGATGATGCTTTATCCAATGGCTCCCAAATTTTTTGTGCTTAAACTAGACACACTCATGGTGATTTTGGTGTAGAGTTTGTGAATTTATCATTGCTGGTTTGTGAGATGTGAATTTTTGAAGTAGGGTGTGACAATTTGTGTCACACCATTGATGTCCAACTTCATGATTTTCATTACCATGCTTCTTGAACTCAAATTGGTTTGAATTTTTGTATGATTGAGCTTGAATATATCTAGTTTACATGTGAATTTTCTTGGAATTATTTGTGGCATTTCCTAATTGTTTGGGATTTTCTCCCCTGTTTGGTCTTATGTTGACCTTTTGTGACACATGTTCCCATTTCATTTGGGAAATTCTCATATCTTATTGGATGATCATGAAATTTCACATGTGCATACTAGACATCTTAAGCTTTGCATTGGTGTTAATCCCATTCATTTCTCATATGCTATCACTAAGTTATGATTTTTTGAAGTTGATACATGTTTGGTTGACTTCTTTGAGCATGTTCAAAATTGCTTTGACTTTCTGATTTTCATTGACTGCCTTCCACTTGTCCAAATGAGATGAAATTTGACATGCTTACCATGCTATGTGTTAGGATTGATCATGATTTATTTGGTAATTTTTGGAAATGTTTGAGTTGACTTTTGATGCAAGTCTTGCTGTTGACTCCTATGAGCTCTCATTTGCCATGCTTTGACTTCTTTTGCTTGTGAATTGATGATGATGCATGATATGAACATGAACCCAATTGAGCTTGATTCTTAAATGTTTGAACATGATTTTGGACACTTGTCATTTGCCGTTCTGACTTTCCCATTCTCTTTTGACCCTAGGCTTGTCCTAGTGGTCCTATTGCTCATGTTTGAATTCATTGTTTCAGGTTAAGCCACAAATGCTTCAATGAGACCAATACAAATTGATTGAGTGTGCTTGTTTATCATGACTAACATGCTTGTTTTGTAGGTTGCTTGGCTCACATGCCTTGAACCTTGTGCATTGCACATTTATCTGCTTGTGCTGACTGTTAACCTTTGTTTCATTCTGATTTAACTTTGACTTGTATACTAACTGTGCTTGACTGATTTCAGGTACTTTAGTTGCTTTTAGTTCTTTGTGAACTTTGCTTTGCTTTGCTTGATAAGCTATTTGCATTGAGGTATACCTTTCTATCTTCATGTAGTCTGGAAGACCTGGCCCGTTACTTGGCCAGGCAATTGTCTGAAGTCCTCCTTAAGAGGCAATGTTTGTGACTGTTTACATTTGTCCTTGTATAGAGTCAAAGACCTCCTAAGTGAAGAGGCAATTGGCAGAACCCAAGGGATATGCAACCTATCCCCTGCTATTCTGTGTGTCATCTGCTTTGCTCACACCACTGTGTTGGTGCATTGCAGATACAAACCCAAGATCTTGTACAATTGTACAGTTGAGTCAGTATCAAATGTGTAGAAGGGTTCCCACTTTCTGAACCCACACATTCTTGTCTTAAGCTCTCCCAGGCCAGGGATAAGAGCTGTGAAGTCTTATCTTCACTCACCTTTCATCTGCTTCACCTTAGCCCCTCAATGGCAAGGTTAAGAGCACACTCACCCAGTTCCAGAGGTTTGTTTGTTGAGGTTGATATGACCCCTCGACTAAAACCTAGCCTTGTTTGAGCCCCTTGCTTGTGTATAGTGTGTGCTACATGTGCTTGTATGTTTGTTTGACTTGCTTCCTGTGCAAGTTAGGGTTAGTTTAGACTTGCTTCCTGTGCAAGTTAGGTTTTGCTTGGCTTGCTTCCTGTGCAAGTTAAGTGTGTGTGTGGCTTGCTTCCTGTGCGAGTCATGTTTAGGATAGGCTTGCTTCCTGTGCAAGTTAGCTAGAAACCTTAACTTAGGGATGATTTTGCATGATAACATCTAGGCTCGAGTCGTAGTCTCCCTAGTGTTGTGTCTCCCTCTGTTATCTGGTTAGGCTAGTCCTTTTTCCCTGCGTAGGGGAACTACGTCGCCCTGATCCTCATACCAGATGAGGTACGTAGGCAGGAGATGAGCTGATCTCTCCGGGCG
Organism: Lathyrus oleraceus; assembly: GCF_024323335.1. NCBI lineage: Eukaryota > Viridiplantae > Streptophyta > Magnoliopsida > Fabales > Fabaceae > Lathyrus > Lathyrus oleraceus. The sequence continues at coordinate 310,247,603 of NC_066583.1, forward strand.
CCTTTTTTCTTTTTTTGTGTGTGTTTGGCAACTATTAGGCTCGAGCTCTAGTCTCCCTTTTAGTTTGTCCTTTCAACCTTTGTGTTCCTTCTGACGTCTCAGCGTCTCTTTTTGTTTGCGTGGCAACTATTAGGCTCGAGCTCTAGTCTCCCTTTTAGTTTGTTTGTTCGTCCTGTGTCCCAATGTAGGGGAACTACGTCGCCCTGATCCTCATACCAGATGAGGTACGTAGGCAGGAGATGAGCTGATCTCTCCGGGCGCCCTTTTTTCTTTTTCGCCCTTTTGTTTTGTTTGTGTGAGTTTGTCTCTCCTTTTCTGGTTGGAGTCTGACGCAAGTCCAGCGATTGGCAGTTGGTTTCATGTGCGTGTTTTGGTTCGGATGCTGATGTAAGTCCAGCGATTGGCATTCAGGCTCCACGTTTGCCTTTGCCTGTGTTTGTTTGTGTGCGTGTCAGTCGAGCTACGAATGCTCTGATTCTCCTTCGTCCAAAGGAGATACGTATGCATAGGATGCGATATCCTAGCGAGCATGTGTCGTTTCCCCAGTCCGAACTACTTCGACTCTGATGTCTATGCTTGATAGACTAAGTAGGCCCAGGATGCGATATCCTGCCGAGTCAGTTTCAGTCTGTTTTCTTGTGTCTCTTTCAGCCAGTGTGTGTGTGTGAGCAGTGTTTTAGCAACCGTTTTTCCTTCCTATTGTGCGTGGATCCCGTCGAGTACGACGGATGCGTAGGGGTGCTAATACCTTCCCTTCGCATAACCGACTCCCGATCCCATTCTCTTTGGTCGCGAGACCATGTCTTTTCCCAGGTTTACTCTGAGCGTTTCCTTTCCCTCTTTTGGGATAAATAACGCACGGTGGCGGCTCTGTTGTTCTTCGTTTCCCGCCGGTTTTTCGCGTAATGCGACACTGACCCACTGACAAAGCCTCTTGCGCAGCAGAAGCATGATGGCCATATTAGATCTATGGGCATTAGGGGTATGCTTGATTGGCTCTAGTGCTAGTGGGAGATTGTTGGTGTAAGCCCTAGAGGACAATACTTTTGGTACTTGTATCGAATTATTTATTAATAATAAAAGGCTTTTTCTTTATTATGTTTCTTTAATAAAGTCCCTAGAATAGCTAGTCCGTTTAATGTATCAAGTGTGACTTAATCATGAGATCATATTAAACATAAGGACACTATTCTTAAAGTATCCGCAATCGAGCTTTATTGTGAAGTGGGATAACATTAAAGCATTAAGACTATTGTGTATATAGACTGATGATCACATCTCATGGATCATGGATAAGGAGTTATCAAGTCTTAAACATAGGTATGAATATTAAGAGTAATATTTATACTGGATTGACCCGCTATGAGAATACTATATAGAATGTTATGCAAAGTGTCATAAGTTATTCTCATGGTGATAATGGTGTATACCACCCTTCGAATTAAAACCACTATGGACCCTAGATGTAGAGTCAAGTGCCTTATTGCTGATCAAACATTGTCTGTAACTGGATGACCATAAGGACAATTTATGGGTACTCCACGAAGCATGCTGAGGGACATGAATGACCTAGATGGAATTTTCCCATCCTGCGTAACAGGATAAATGTCTATGGCCCCAATATTGAATTGGACAAGGATGACACGATCTATGCCTTGTGTTCAATATAGACACAAGGGTAAAAGGGTAATTGTACACATAAGTATTATCACAAAAGGATTTGTCAGATCACATGACATTTTCGTGTCTTGGGTAGCAGTGATGTGTTGCTAGATACCGCTCACTATTTATCATGTTAAATACGTGATTTAATATAATTGTCAATGCTGCGAAAACCTACAGGGTCACACACAAAAGGACGGATTGGTGAGAGATAGAGTAACTAAGGAGCACCGTAAGGTACGGTGCACTTAAGTGAATTGTAGAACATTGTAAGGTACGGTGTACTTAAGTAGAATACGAAATATGGTAAGGTACCACGCACTTAAGTGATTTTGGCATAATATAAGATATGGGCCATATACACTTTAGTGGGCTTTTTAGCTTACAGCCCAAACAAGTGGTTTTATAAATAGAACCCTTGTGCAGAAGCATTTGTGCAGTTGCAATTTCATTTCTCTTTCTCTCTCTCTCTCTCTCTCTCTCTCTCTCTCCCTCTCTCTCTCTCTCTCTCTCTCTCTCTCTCTCTCTCTCTCTCTCTCTCTCTCTCTCTCTCTCTCTCTCTCACTCAAAGCCTTCATTTGTAGCAGCTAGCACTGAGATTGAAGGAATTCGTTCGTGTGGACTGAGTAGAGGCATTGTCACCGTTCAACGTTCGTGATCGCTCCGTAGATCTGCATCAAAATTTTCAATCGCCACAAGAGGTAATGATTCTATCACTGATCATGCCCATTCGTAAGGATCACTTAAGGGGAAATTTTTTAAATTCCGCTGCATTTTGGATCGCCCTTCTCCTTCACATCCTCCCAAGGATCTACTCTAAGTAAGGTTCTCTCACTGACCCAACGAGAAATTCATCTCGCGGACCCGCATTACTCAACCTCTTCCTATCTTATATTTTTACTCGAGACTCGGGTAAAAAGTATTTCCCACAATGTTTGCAATCAGAGTATCCAAGTACCAAAGCATAATGGAACTAATACAATAGACTATATCAATAAGACAATAAAGATAGCGAAAGCAATAAAGAAAAGCCACACAAGTAAATAAACAAAGGCACACAAATGACCTAACTAGGCTTGACTCACTTAGGGAAATTGTATCCCCAGTAGAGTCGTCATCTGTCGCACCTCGAAAAAATGAGAGAACGACCTAATGAAACGCAATAGGACGCTCGCATGATGTACTAAACATAGTCTCTACCGAACTTTATTTATTCCTAAAAAGGAAAAGGGAAATATCGATAAAACCCAAGAAAGAACGACAATGATTATGGTCGTCGCAACCAAATCAGGGTTCGGGAGTCGATTACGCAAGGGGAAGGTATTAGCACCCCTCACGTCTGTTGTACTCAACGAGAACCATTAGGTTAATTGTGCATATTAGTGTTAGCTTGAAATGTTAGGCTTCTCAAGTTATTATGAGGGAAAGAAGAATATGATCAAAATAAAGGAGGAGATGTTTTGGAATATTTTGCAACGAAGGGGACTAAACCTAAGTTTTTTATTAATGGGCCTGATAAGATTTCGTAATCCTGCTCCTACGTATCTCCGAGTGCAATAGAGAATTCAAGGCTTACGTAGTTCTGGGTAGAAAAATGTTTATTTGTTGGTCGATTTTAGCGAAAGCTATATTGTATTAATCGACGAAGAACATTGTTTTATCCAAAACAGATGAGGAGCGGACGTATACCACATGTCAAATGGATTTACAAATCAACATTCAGAAAGACGCCACTTATCTCAACTCAACAATTATGGACGAAGCATTGCTTTACACCACCTTAAGACAAGATTTCTTTCGTTTATGAAAAGGTTTTCCTAATCGATCGCACGTCGGCGAAAAAAGAGTTTGATTGGTTGAATGTATTTTTGGACTTGAAAGACGAGTATTTATGACTCACAAGCTCTTACAAATTGGGTCCAATACTCAGACTACATCTGGACCTTTCACCCAGGTGATTTTTTTCTTTCCATTTTATTGAGAAAAGAAGTTTGAATAATTACAAGTGTTTTGAAGAGAAGACGAGTACATAGGGCTTACAAGCTCTTACAACTTGGGCCTAATATTCGGGATTACAGTTGGATATTTTATCCAGGTAATCTTTTTCTCCATATTCACTTATGAAAATGATTTGAATATTAGAGAATTTTGAAGAGAAAACGAATACATAGGGCTTACAAGCTCTTACAACTTAGGTCTAATATTCGGGATTACGACTGAATATTCCATCCAGGGTAATCTTTTTCTTCATATTTTATTGCGAAAAATATTTAAACAAAAAGGTTAAAGTGAAGGTTTGAGATTAAAATAACCGAAATAGGAGTTAAAACAAAGAAATTGAATGGATGTCCCCACAAGGGCTTGATGTGGAGGAAACCAAAATATGTTGATTATAAATAAATAAATAAATAAATAAATAAATAAATAAATAAAAGTATGAATAATAAAAAAGATTTAATTTTTTGACGCATAAGAAAACAAAAATAGAATAATAATAATATATAAAAAACAATGTTTTGGAATACTTTGAATTAAATGGAGATAAAAAAAATTAACCTAAATTAAATAGTTCCAAAAGAAGAAGAAATAAAAACAAACAAATCTACAAGACATAAAAATAAATGAGAACAAAGAAAAATAAACCCAAGCTAAATATCAAACTGGGGACCTGGTGGGAGACAAGAGAAGTCTCAACCACCAGACCAAGAGTGGTTGGTTGGAAATTCCCTTCAACCAACGATATAAAACATGATTTCGAACGAAAATTTTAAAATATAAAAAATGGGCCGCTGATTTGGCTGCTCCGGATTTGCTCGAGCCCAAAGGGGTCGCGGGTCACAAGTGGGTCGGTTGAGCGACCCGGTCCCAACAATAACTAGTATGAGAAACTAGGGTTTCAAAGATCCCCACTTATTTCCTAAACGGCCGAACCAAAACCTTTCCAATATGAAAAAGAAAACCGACTTTATCCTAGCAAATAACCAACAGAAACGATCAAGATTCCTGAACCGTACGAACAAGAAGATCGAAGCCTGGAATTGATCTTCCTGAAACTGCAAATCACCCTTCTCCTCAAACGGCCACAATGATTCTTCACGATCGTGATGTCTCTCCATGATCGTGACACATTCTCACGGTAACCTCTATTTCTCAATGGAAACGAAAAAATGGAAACAACAAGCAAACCAACAGTCATAAAGTGAAACCGACCCAAACTCTTATCCTCTTAAACATTATTCTTCACATGGAATCGGTTCTACTTTAACGGAAACAAGGCCCTGAAGGATAAGCACCGATAGGACATAAACAAGCCAAGGGAGCAACAAACATAAACAATTAAAGTATAAGCGGGAGAGTCTTCCCTGAAGTGTGAAATTATGCGAAGAGACTCAAGTAATTTCCTACTATCCTCTTGTTTGCACGATTTTGTATGGCTTGCTGTTATTATTATGGTTGTTCTCCGGTGACCTTTTTGATATGAAGGTTGTGACTTATGTGTTTTTTTTACTGTGATAATTTGTATTTCAAAACTAAAACCAGTATTTTGAGTTGGGGATTTTTCGATTTCTCCTTGGAATTTCTTGGTACTGATGTGTTAGAGAAATATGGTGGCTATTTTTTTTTTTTTGAAAAAAAGAATCCCCTTTATAACTTCTGCTCCTTGTTTTTTATATTGAGTTTCATATGATTTGTGTTTGATTCAAAAGATAAATAAAAACAACTTTCTAACACACTTTTGGAAGTTAAAAATTAACTTTCATTTTGGTGAAACTATATGTTTTTATATTGAGAACCTGCACATTACTCTTTCAATTTTTTGAAATTATTTTGGACTTATTTATGAAATTATGCTAATTGTGGTACCTGTTTGTATAGGACAAACTTCCTGCTTAGAAATCAGATGTTGCTGCTCCTATATTAACAAGAAAGGATGTTGTAGCTACATGCATACAAACAAAAAAGGCCACCAACCAAATCAAGTCTCACATGAAGATGTCTTCCTCACACTGTTAAAAGAAGTTAATACTTCATAGTTGACACTTGATGAACTACAAACACAAAGCAAGTTAGACCATAAATGTGGAGTTTGCACTCAATTAAATTGGCCATGCTTTAAATATTATGGTTATAGCTTATGTCATTGTAACTTTATGTTGTATTGTAGCTCAAAAACCTTTACCCAAGCTTTTTCAAGTTTAACTTGAAACCTTTAAATCATTTACACAAGATATTACACAATGTTGTTCATTTTTAGATTGATTGTATTATGCAAAGCAACATGGTACATTCAAGTTGTTTATGTGAAGAGATGACACATGTGGGACATGATGTTCTAGCATGTGTGGCACATCTGGCCTCTGTTGCTGCTACTACATTGACGCATTTTTTTGTTTGTATTTTTAGATTTATTTCTGATTGATTTGTTGCTATCTTTTAGCAACCTAACTAATTAAATTTGTTTGATGATTTATTAAGGTCAAATTTAAAGATTTGAAAATTTAAATTTAAATTCAAATCAAATTAAATCTTATTGTGAAGTTGTTTTGAAAAATAAATCTTAACTAAATCTCCACAGTTAACCAAAATACTCATGTTTCAAACAAAAATTTTGCGTAGCTATAAGGAGGCGTCACTGGTAATGGCGCATGCACTCAAATAAGCACGTAGATGCCACACCACAGGCACATGAACCACCATTGCACCAATGGGCCCGACACATGTGTTGTAAGCTAAAGTTGGCGACGCCTATGTGTATTTGATTTATTTTAAAATTAAATTAAAAACTAAATAATAATAATAAAAATGTGAAATAAAAAAATTAAAACTATTATTATTTAATTAAAATAGAATTACACGTGGGAAAATTATGTACACATATTTTAGCGATCCACTTGATCATAACAGTCATCGGTTTCACACCCCGACGTTGTCCTTTCCCATTGAGGCCTCACACGATTCCCCTGAGGTGTTTAGGGGCCTCCAAGTATTCACATGAGGTGTTTTGTGCAAGACCGTAATCGAGTTTGTTGCCCATGTCGTCATAGTTTGGTCCTATTGGTTGGTTTACATGTGGGCGGGGGGCGCAACGCGAAAAATAACCTGGAGCGCTCGCACGCTCAAGATGATAACAAAGTCTTCACTGAACTTTATTTGTTTCAAGAGGAAAGGAAAAATATTCATAAAACCCTCAAAAGAAAAAGAAAATGGTCGTCGCAATCAAATTTGGATTCAGGGGTCGATTATGCAATGAGTGAGTATTAACACCCCTCACATCTGTTGTACTCAACAAGAACCATTTAGTTAGATTTATGCTTAGAATGTTAGCTTACATTATTATTTTTTTCTTTTTATTATTGAAATGTTGAAAAGGAAAAAAAAATAAAGGTCGCAAAAAAGTTTTTATTAAGGTGCCTGACAAGATTGCAAGTCTTGTTCCTACGTATCCTTAGATGCAATGAGGAATTCAAAGTTACGTGGTTATGGGCAAGACAAAATATATTTTTGGATTTTTTTGTTAAAGTGTTTGACGAGACGTTGAATCTTGCTCCTACGTATACCCAAGTGCTATGGGAAACTCAAAGTTACGTATTTCCTGAGAGAAAACTACGTTTTGGTTGATTGATTTTAGTCAAAGACTGTCTAGGCCGCATTCTAGCGATTAAACATTGCTTGTATGCTCATTGGGGAGGCTTAAACATTTGCTTGTATCACGGTAGAACAAACTAAACAATGTTCGTTTGTGAAAAGGATATTCGATCGCGCAGGGAGGATAAGATACGCTTGATTGGTTGAATATTTTTTGGGTGGCCGATGAGTACTCGAACGATAGACTAATTACGACCATCTTCCAAATACTCAGGATTATGAGGGACAAATACGTTAAACTTAACCTTTTTCGTCCTAGTTATTTATGAAATTTGTATGGTAAATTAAGTCATGTTTCTTCAACGAATGACGAGTGTTTGCGCGAGAGGCTAAGTACGACCATCACATAAATACTCGGGACTAAGAGGGACACATACGCTCAACTAGTCTTTTTCGTCCACAAAAGAATAAAATTGCTTCAATTATTTAAAGTATTTTGAAGCGGATAACGAGTACTCGAATGGTAGGCTACTTAAGGCCATCATCCAAATACTCGGGATTAAAAGGGACATGTACATCCAACTTAGCCTTTTTCAACCAATTATTTATTGCGAAAAAGTTTTAAGTTTCAATGTGAAAATGATTTTGATTTTGAAATGGTTTTGAATCGATGGTGAAAATGGTTGAATAATGAGAGGCGTGAATTGAAACGCAGGGTTACGAGGGCGCAAATTCTAGCGCAATGGAGTGAACTCTAACACGAGACGTAACTTAACACCGCAAATAACATGAAATGCAATACTTCACACAAGCACAAAAAAAATTATAGGGCAACAATGTGCATATAACGAACATGATCAACACACATTCATCACAAACGAATCGTAAAGTAAACGTGCATGTGTAAAATTAAATGCAACGCGAGGACGCGAATTGAGTTAACGTAATGCGAGGACGTGCAATACGAAAGTCAACACAAAGTTTAAGCCCGATTTAAATGCGATAAAATCGAAATGTTGCACGCTACCACAAATCGAACAACAAGTTACTAGCGTGTAGCACGATCATCGCAAATAAATCGAACGCAACAAATTGTATCATAACAAAAGCAATGTATGAAACGCAAAGTAACAAAATAAAATGCGAATTGACGCTATGCTGAACTACCGAAAGCATGTACAAATATGAATTGAATGCGACGACAACAAAATCGCAATGTCGCACGTAAGCAAAAACAAATAGCAAACTTGCTAACATAGGACGCAATCATCACAATCAAAATCGAAACATAAATAAAACGTGACACGTTTGCTCAACATAACCGTATTCAATGTGTACAACAATAGTTTCCCGGTGGTAGAACAAGAGGTATATTGGCAAAATAAAAATATGCAAAGGAATAAAAATGGTCGCCCTAACAACACGCATATTCGAACCAAAATGGTTTCGGTTGATAAAATGGTAAGGTTATGTGGTATATGTCGTCAGTCTGGACACACATGAAAACGTTGTCCCAATCTTGGAACAAGCTCTACAACATAATTGTTGTATACATTATCGATATGTAATTAATTTTTGTAACCATGAAATTTCATATTGAATACAAATTCCAGATTCAACAAAACGAACACAAACTCGCCTTAAACAACAACACCAAGAACAAATAAAAGGACTTAACATTACAACATATCTAAGAGATTACAACTATCAAAACAATACCATTTCATCCATACATCATAACACAAACATCACTGTCAGTTTTAATTGACTCCCACACACGCTGTGCTTCGTTATTCTCATTCGCAATATTGAACACTGAAACAAGCCTATTAATTCTTCTAAATTTTTCACCGTCTTGAATCTCTTCGTCTAACCAACATATCAAACTCATTTCAAGATGCTCGAAAGTTTGTGTGTTCAAAAGCTAGATCTTCATCGGAGACTTGAGAATCGAACAACAAGCATGAGCATCTCTTTTATTAATCATGTTAGAAAATTTGAAGAAAAACTCAAGAATGAAACAAGAAGATGTGTGAAAAATGGTGAGTAATGAAAAATGATTTAGAACAATTTCTCATTTAAATTGATTTTTAATATATATATATATATATATATATATATATATATATATATATATATATATATATATATATATATATATATATATATATATATATATATATATATATATATATATATATATATATATATATATAACACCTTATGTATAATCTTTTTTAAAACCTGTAATAAAATTGTTAGAAACAACAGGATAGGGGATAAAAAAAAAGATTCGTTCGCTGTGTTAATTAGCAGCTCAAAAAAATTCCCGGTAAAAAACAAAATTAAAGTTTTTGGTAGAGTTATCGACGGAGTTTGACCCTTCTCCGGCGATGAGAACACTCACCTCGCTGTTCAATTCCGATTTCCGATAAACTATCAGTAAGAACCAAAGTTAAAGCTATCTCAAAAGTTTACGCAACACCTCTTAACCAATAAACGATATTTCACTTCACAAAATGGCACTGCTAGAAACCCAAATTTACAACCAACAACAACACCATTCGCATTCTCTTCCCATTTTCTTCAACCCCAGTTCCGAATTTGTTAGCGGCGGTTTGTTTCTCGAACCCTCAATTCCCGATTCCTTCGTTCGTTTTATTTCTTTAAGGCTTCCAGCAGTTGCTTCTTCTGAACCAATTCTTCACCGGCGGCAACGGAAAAGGGTTCCGGCGGTTCGCTGTTTTTTGTCGGTTAGCTTGCCGAGTAGTACTGCTCTTCCTGTCGATCCCAAACCGTATGTGTTGCAAAATGGTGAACACGTCTCCGATAAGGAGACAACCGCCGCTGACGGTGCTGTTTCGCCTAAAAAGGTTAGGACAAGAGAACGCGGTGCTATCAATAATACTACTAAGCATCTATGGTCTGGTGCTATATCTGCCATGGTTTCTAGGTATATTTAATTTTATTTCACTGCAACTCCTTGAACATTGCAATTGATGTTATTTTGTTAAATTGTACTCATTCTATCCCATTATTAGTTAGTTATTTGACTTACATAGATTAACAAAAGTGGGTAAATAAATACATAGATAATAATACTTTTACTGAATTCATCTTATCAAGCATAGTGTTTTCATGGTTATCATTATATGCAAAGTGAAAGATATTGACTTGGAAGCTATGAAGCACTGACAAGGACATCAGACACGTCGACACCGGTAATAATTTGAAAAAATGAATAAATTCAACGTTAACACAAGTGTCGGTGTTCGACACTAATAAAGACCCTTTTTTCAGAGGTGTCGGTGCTACGGAGCTTGGTAGTGATGCAAGTTGTATTAATAGAGAGTTCAATGGACAGAAATGTTAGTATTGCATCGAAAATTGTAAGTGTCATTCATTTTGCAACATATATATCATGCAAATGGATTACTCATTTTGGGAGAGACTAGTTGATTTAAGGCACTTTTAAGATGGAGAGGTATCACAAATGGTCTATGGTGGAATGGTTAATTTGAAACTCTAACAACTGTTGTCGTTTATATGGTATTATTCTTCCTCACGATTGAGACTGTCTAACCCAATCGTTATTGATTTGGCAAAAAAATAAGAAAACAAATGTTAGTGTCTTGAATTCCAACTTATATTACTTTTCTCTCGTAGTATTTGTCAAATCAATGCTGGTTAGGTTACCGTTTTACTTGTAAGTATGCGGAGTATGTTGAACTTCCTACTTAAAGTTTTTAGCAATATCCAAACATTGCTCCACTGAAGACTTCGTGACACACTTTTTTACCCTAGCAATTGGTTGTATTTAATGGTAACTTGTAAGTACTCCTCTACATTTGATTATTCATTTAGAAACACTATTTGAACTGCTGCTGTATGTTTTTTTAATCAGAACCTGTGTTGCTCCACTTGAAAGACTTAAGCTGGAATATATGGTTCGTGGTGAGAAGAGGAATATCTTTGAGGTTATTAAATCAATTGCTACTTCTCAAGGGTTGAGAGGTTTTTGGAAGGGGAACCTTCTTAATATTCTGCGAACGGCTCCGTTCAAAGCTGTTAATTTTAGTGCGTATGATACTTATCGAAAACAACTACTTAAATTCTCTGGAAATGAAGAAACTACCAATTTTGAGAGGTTTATTGCTGGTGCGGCTGCTGGGGTCACTGCTACTATTATTTGCCTGCCACTTGACACTGTATGTGGTGGTAACTTGAATCATGATTTATTAGTTTATTTTATCTTGCCCAATTGAATAAACTTGAATCTCTTATTATAATTTTGCATTTCAATAGTAAAGCAGTCGCACACTGGCATACAAACATGACAATTGGTCTTGGTGTGAAACTGTGAAAAAGTGAAAAATCAACTGAACATATTTAGTTCTTAACTTTTTTTAGTTAAGGAAACATTTGGATTTTTGGTAATTTCAGCGTGTACTTAGCATCTGTCCTTCAATAGTGCATGATGTTTCTTTCTATGTCTTTCTTGTCGCGCCCTCTTATATTCAATTATGGTTCTCTGTTGTGCATAAAATGTCAGATAAAAAGATGAGTTTAATAGGCATAAGATGTTTCATATATGGACGTTCGACACAGCAGTGGGTCTGTGTGATTATGGGTCCCTAGGAAATGTCAGGGTCAGGTTAGAAGCTGAAACGAGCATATCCAAATATGTTTCATATCCCCTTCAAAGTAATTCCATAATGGCATGTGTTCTAAAGTCTGATTTAATATCGAGCAGTTATTTGGTTCCTTCGACCAGTGTGAGAACCTGAATCATGTATATAAAAGTTAGTTTTTGTTGCTAATTAAAACAAGTGCACACATTCAGCTATTTGCAGTACAATCACTTTAAAAATTTACTTTGTGCGCCTTATAGATTCGGACCAAGATAGTGGCACCTGGCGGAGAAACTTTGGGTGGTGTAATTGGTGCTTTCCAATACATGATTCAAACTGAAGGCATCTTTTCTCTATACAAGGGTTTAGTACCATCACTTATAAGCATGGCTCCATCAAGTGCTGTTTTTTATGGTGTATACGATATGCTAAAATCATCTTATTTGCATTCACCCGAAGGAATGCAAAGAATCCAGAATTTGCATAAACAGGGTCAGGAACTGAGTGCCTTTGATCAGCTTGAGTTGGGGCCAGTAAGGACATTGTTGTATGGGGCTATTGCCGGTGCATGTGCAGAAGCTGCTACATATCCATTCGAAGTTGTGAGAAGGCAGCTTCAATTGCAAGTCCAGTCTACTAAATTAAGTTCTTTAGCAACATTTGTCAAAATAGTAGAACAAGGAGGCGTTTCAGCCCTCTATGCCGGACTTGTTCCCAGCTTATTACAGGTATTAAATTCTGAATTTCTTGTCATGCTCTAGTTACTTGTATTTTAATGGACTTACATTTATCAGTTTTGAATACCTATTTTCTGAGGACTCAGAACTATTCTGTAGTAGTCCCCAATCTGTTCATATTGATTATTCCTTGCTAATATTATAACTATTTAAAGTTTATAATGTAGAGATTGTAGATTAAGGTTCATGTAGGGTGTTGTTTCGTTCTTAAAATCTGAATTCCATTTACATTTTACTGTGGTGATCACAGGCTGCTGACTCTATATAGTCCTCTAATTCTCCTTAACTCAGCAATGCCTTGTTTATGAAATGTTTTGATTATTGCTATAAGATTATTTTCCCCGTAAAATTTCATAATATCAATTATTTATGCCAAAGCAAAAACCTTTTATATCATGGAAATGTATATACTTTATATATGGTAGGGACCATGAAAATAAATCTATGCGGCTTTATGGTTGTCTTCCTCTGGTCTAAATCGAGATCCTATGCAAGATCAGGAAGGGGTCACAAGATTGTAATCACATAATTGTATCATATGGATGGATGTAAGATTCTTCCAGTTTCACAAACCCAAACCCACATATATATGTATATAAGACAACAATCAAGTAAAACAATCAATCATGTATATGTATATAAAACAACATCCAAGTAAAAAAGTTCAAATCACATCCAAAATATTTAATGAAATTCAAATTAGGATCATAAGATTCATCACATGATGTCATACAAAATTCATAAAAGCCACAAACAACAACACCATGGATATAAAATGTCATAGGGAAAGAATATAAATCAGAGCAGTGCAGAAAACAGAGGGAAAGTGTCAAATGTCAACCAGGTTGCTGCTTAAGGGTAACACTTGCACCAGCCAGAAAGTTACTTCCTCGTATGAGTCTATGAGATGGAAAGGGTCGCACCTGCATGATCAGAAGGCAGCATGAAGCAAGCTGTAATTTTCACCCCTACACGAGTTTTCCAGTTTGTAAAAGTGGTCTGGTGAGTTTTAACTTTTCCGAATTGTTTATCGGATTACTTTGAAAAGTTTTCCGGAAATTTGCCCGCGGCTTATTCGTGATGGAAGACAAAATCAGAGCGCAAAACAGAGCAATTCAAATATGAGAGGAAGTAAGGTATGGGAACGATTTCATAAAATGAAGGCTTAGTGACTTAGAAACTAACCGCATCACCCTTTCATTTGCTTAAAACAAGATTTTTTAGGGTTATTGAATGCTAATCTTTGTTTTAAGGAACCGGGTCGTGTACCCGGCCCATGAGCAATTGCTGTGCTTATAACTTGTAAGCAAAAGTAATCACCCAGCTTGCTTGCACAATTCCACTGGCTCTATGGCTCTGCACGTTGATCCCAGCCGCTCCCACTAATTAACAATTCTTCGCATGCACGAACATGGCAAGACATAGCATTACCGCAGAATAGCATGATTCTACGCGCTGACTCGGCGATTTAACTCACATGCTCATGGTCCTTTAAGTTATTTAATTGTACCATTTTAGTCCTTTATATTGTTTTCCTAACTAGGTCCTTTAACTCTCAAACATGCACATCGTCGACATTTTTTGAGTTTGTGTCCAACTCCTTAAAAAAATGCCTGCGTAGTTGTTATGTTGTCTAAGGGCTTTGGTGGCTACTAAGTTAGAATTTTGACTTTTATTTACTAAAGAAGCCCAGTTTTGTAATAGAAAAACCCTCCATCATCTTCATTATTTTCATCATTTGCCTGTACCCCTCTAACCTAACCAATCTAAACCATCCACCTTGAAATCAAAACACTTCATTATTTGCCTGTACACCCTCAAGCAAAAAAGAACACAACATGACCAACCAACCGGCAACCCATAGTCATTTCCGCCACAAACATTTTTGGGAAGATGAATGAAAATGAGTATGATTTTACAATGATTTTCACAGTGGAAATTGGAGTGGGTTGGTGTGGCTTATAAAAAATTTCAGAGACTGGCGAGGTGGAATGTTTCATGACTGTGGCTGGGAAGGTTGGACTCACAGGACGCGAGGCTCCAATCTCGGAGAGGCGGAGACAGACCTCCCCTTCTTCTCCATATTCTATGCTTCTCTCTAAAGCTATTGTTGCTGCCTTCACTTACTGTTCTGTAGTGGTTCTTTCTGTGTAAAAGAGGATGATAGTTAGTAATGGAAGTTAATGGTGAATAGATGGCGGGCTATGGGTGAAGATGAAACTCTCCTCTCACACTCTTTACCTCTCTGGAATTTTTTTCTTCTCCTCTTCTCTCTCTCAAACTCATCTTTTTTGTTTCTCTGTTTCTGTTTATAGTAGGGGTATTGTGAGGAGGAGTCAGAAACAGGTAAAATTGAGAGGAAAAAATGATAAGCTATAGAAGCTTTAAACTATTTCAAGTAGCTTATAAGAAAACCCTACAAATTTGTAAAGATAAGTTATAAACTTGTGAGAAAATGACAGTTACCAAACGAGTCTTTTTTGGTCGTACGAGCTTATAAGGTAGCTAGCTTATTGTGCTTGCCAAACAGGCCATAATTTGATTTTTTATCTAATAAAACACAGGACTAGGATATGGTGTAGGAATAAATGTGTAGTCAAATTATCAGTCGCATCAACATCATAACAGCCTCATAGACATGTTTTTATTGGATTTAGACAGAAACTCAAAAAAGGTCAACTGCGTGCTTGTTATGAGAGTTAAGGACCTTCTCGATAAAAAAACAAAAAAGACTCGTGTGGTACACTTAAACAACTTAAAGGACCACATGATGAATTTTGCCTTTCATTCATTTGTGTATTTCTGATTTCATACTGCTTATGATTGCTTTCTTCTTAACCATAAAAGTTTAACATTATTTTTTATTTCCCATTCTCAGGTACTTCCTTCAGCATCAATTAGTTACTTTGTGTATGAGTTCATGAAGATTGTTCTCAAAGTAGAGTGAGTAGGCAATGAACATATGAGATCTTCAGTTTTATACGGATAAGAAGCAGTAACCTGATTTATAAGTGAGCATCTGATATTGTTGTGGAATGGTAATTTTCAACTTCGATGGATGGGCTATATTTGATGTTTGCTTCTCAAGGTAAAAGTAAAACCATAATGGTCTACTGTTCCATACTACTGCCAACGCCATCACGATATGGGCATCACACATATTACCGTTTTTGGACTGGCTTTACAGTTGATTAAAGCATCAAGTCTGCAAAAAAAAAAAAAAATAGTAGCAATTGCCGCATCCTGAATCTTTTGCTTGTTCCGTCCACACATTTTTGTTAACATTCTTTTCTTCTGGCAGTTGACTTGATTAATATAATGGTCGGTCCAAGCAAGCAAGTCCCCTTGCTTTAGATTGTAACTCTTAAAGTAGCTTATCTATTATTCTTGGATAATTTTGCACCTAACAGGATATTCTACTTGTGAATGCACATGATCCGCAATGTATCACAACTAAGGAAGTTTGAAAGAGCTTATGCAGTGGTTTGTTTTCACTTTTCAGTTTGCTGTCTGTCATCAAAATGACTAGTTATATTTGGGAGAGGGAAGTGTTTAGGAGTACATACAATTTCCATACTTTCTAAATTGTGATTGGTTTGTGCACCCCTCGATTCCATGTGATGTGAAATGGGTCATTTAAAAAAATGAATGTCAGGTTATTGAAATGTTAACAAGCAAAAGATTAACAAATGCAGATGTTTCGATTATGGAAAATCGGGGCATTTCAAAAATAAATTTTGATTATTGAAAAAGGAAATTAATGACGGAATCTAGTGTAACATCGTAATTGATAGACTCCTTAATCATTTGCATGTGAGAGTTGCGTATAAGATAAAAAATATCTTTAACACAGTCATGAAGAAGAACATGATAGTACTGTTTTTAGGTTTGTAATCTAAAACAATGGTGTGTATTATGTATGTATGCTATCTACATTTCCTTATAATTAAAAAAGTTAAAAGAAGTTCTGGGGATAGATTGTGATGTATACGAATCAATTCGTGACAAAACATTCATGAAATGTTGCATCTTTTGAAGGGTTGTTTTTTTTTTTCTTTCACAAAAAGGCATGCACCAAAAACATGAATGATTCTTTAAAAGGAACAACCCTACATGCAAATGTGAATATGATATTCCTCTAGTTTATACACTTATATCCAATTCTTGTGTTCGTTTATCCACATAATTAAGTAAACTATTGCTCTGGACTACCTACATTAGTACCAAAACAAAACTATAAATAGCAATTTGAAGAGGAAAAACATATACTTAAAAGTTTGCAAATCAAAACTCATCAATCATTAGCCTGGTACACAAGAAAAGTTGGATGATCTCATTTTCTCCATCCCTTTGATTGTTCTACTGAAAATTGAAGTACCCAGTCAACAATCACTCTAGCAGTTTATGCATTACTCTAAGTTAAACAAGCTGAGATTAAAAAAAAACTATTACTATCACAAAACTGGTTTCATAATTAGCCACATACATACTCCCACCATTTGTAAATAGCATATCCATAAATTAAGCTGTAAGTAATCACCCTCAGAGGAGACTTAGTAAACCTGTATCAAAGAGAAGGAAGATTCAATTAACATTCATCATTCATCCATGCAAACTATCAATCTCACCGTCAATTCAAACGTGCATTTACACACTAACAAATTCATCAAAATCTAGTTAAAGAGTAGAAGTGAAATAAAGAGAGAGGCACCTTGAAAATCCAGATCCATGAGTAAACGCAGCTTCTGTTCTTTCCTCAACAGTAACAGGATAAGGCCAACGTGAAATATCACGGTTAAAATAATCCCAATCAGGTAAAAGAAGACAAGAAATACCAACAAGACCCAACACATAGGTAACCATCATCTTCTTGAATGAGTGTGTGAATACACCAACTGCCAGTATAATTACTGCTAGCCAAAGTAAACAGGCTCTTAGAGCTGCATCATTTGCCATGATTGTGATGAGTTTGGTGAGACTTTGGGATTAGATTCAATTAAATTTGTTGATGTTGTTATTTTTGTTACTAGTTGTTATGTTGATGAAAAAAATGAATGAAGGGCCATACAAATGCCCTTACGACAGTGGTGAGGAGTGAGGCAGAGTTAAGAAAGACGCATGAGCTTTAAATGCTAACTCAACTGTCCCTTCTATAAACTTTAAATGTTCTAATTTAATGTCATACTACCTCATAGTTGTCAACTTAGAATCGGGTTGGCGAGTGTTGTCTCCGTATTTGCTCTCACCTTCTTCTATGACAACGATAATGTGCATAAAAAGAAAATTTTATTCATACAAAACTCAAAATGTTTGTTATATATACTTCAATGTACATTAATGAAATATGGTTATGAAAGTTCTTTTGCACTAATGAAAACGAGTTTGAAGGCATAAAGAGTTAAGGTTTATTAGGGATGACAATTCTATTCATACCGATTGAGAAAAAGTAAGTGTGAGTTAAGAATTTTGAAAAATAAAGTGTGGAGAAGTTTCATATTGATTAGAAAAGTGGAGATTTTGAATATTTACAAGTGAGAAAACCTACACATCAAAGTTTTGGATGAGTACGTGGTGTTTCTCTCACAACGCGTGTTATTCATAAAGGAAGACCCCAATGTAAAAATGTTCCATTTTTTTGAACCCCAGAATTGAAACCCTAACAGTGCTATCATAAGCCTTTGGTTAGAGTGAGAAACCGACTTTCTTGGATTGAAAGTACTCCCCATAGGCGGTGGATAGGAGATGTCCCATTGAGGAGTGTCAACGTTGGTACAAGTGTATGTGGATAAAAGAGCTTCCGCTATAGGGGGAGTATTGTGGATAGACTCACACTTGAGAGGGAGTGTTGGAAAAAAAATAAGTGTGAGTTATGAACTTTGAGAAACAAAGTGTGGGTAAATCCCGCATTGATTAGAAACGTGGATTACTTGAGCATTTATAGGTGAGAGAACCCACACTTCTATCACCTTAAGGTTTTGGGTGAGTATTATGGAGATTTTAGCATTTATAAGTGAGAGAATCCACACTCCTATTACCTTAAGATTTTGGGTGAGTACGTGGTGTGTTCCTCATAAGACGTGTTGCTTATAAAGAAAGGCCCAAATGTAAAAGTGCTCTATCATGTTGAATCCCCAAATTGAAACCCCTACAATATCCAATGGGTATCAGCAAAATTTATCCACAACGGATAGGATAAAAATACGTAAAAATGGATATGGGCACGAAAATGGGTAAATTATCCATTAAAATAAGAGGGTATGGGTGCGGGTACTAGTACCTTAGTACCCACCCCGTCTCATACCCGCACAACGTATATTTATATATTTTAATTAATATCATCATATAAAAAATATATGTCTATATCTTTTAAAAAATACATCACAATTAATATATTACACATTTTAATATAAGTGTTAATTTATTTCATAATTCAATAGTAAAATCTTTGAATTTTTTGTTAATTTGGTTAAAAAATTAAAATGATATGATATTTTTCAATTGATAGATTTATTCTCATTAGAACTGCGGGTAACGAGTACGAATAAGGGTACTTTGGTATCTATAGGGTACGAGTACAAGTATAAAGGTTGGTGTCCACATGGATATGAGTTTGGGTACAAGGATTTTTTTCAAACTGTGGATATGGGGATGAGTATTATAATACCCTACCCATTGTCATCCTACTTATCACATGTATTCAAGAAAGATATATAGGACATCCTTCAAGTTACCTACCTATTTACTGGTACTTTTAGTAAACAATCACGAGTTTGATTCACTTAAGAGATTAAAATAAAAAAATATCTCAAGGACAATTTATACAGAAAAAATACAATGAAAAAAAGTTTGTGATTGGAACTTAAATATTTGAATGTTGACAAACCGAACATAAACTTTAAATGAAAAAGTGTAGAATTAATTTGAGAAAAACAAATAGACAAAAAGTATAATAAATGTCACAAAAACATAATTAATGAATTCTTTTCTCATCTCTCAACTCTATTTATTGCAAACATCATTTTTATACAAAAGCACATATGCACTCAAAAAGGGCTCCCTAGGAGTACCTATGACACTTTGGGTGCTAACACCTTCCTTCTGTGTAACCAACTCCCTTACCTGTAATCTCTGGCATTTTATTAGTTTTGATTTGAAAACTTCTTATCTTTGGGGTTTGTTTGTACTTTTCCCTCGGAAACAATAAAAGTGCGGTGGCGACTCTGATTTTATTGACGTTAAGTTTATCTATAACTTAATGGTCATGAATTTACCGCTACAGAAATTAAGTGGTGGCTCTGTTGGGGAGTAGTCCTCAGTGGGTTTAGCCTACTTTTTTATGTGTATATAATTGTATATCTGATGTTTGTATATTTGTTTGTATGATATAATTGTATACGTGCGTTTTCGACGCCATGAGATTTGGTGTAAGAAATGATGTTTTCGACAAATGATGACATGGGTTGAAACGATTTGATTAGTATGGTTCGACACTTCGACCAGAAGGAGGTTTCGTCATTTCGACAAAGATGTTTGCACCTAGGAAAAGCACTTTCGACAAGACACGGAAGACATTGCAGTATGTTGATAATTCGACAAAAGCCTGAAGGAAGACGTCACTTCGACTTAAAAGTAAATTTGAATTTAAAAGGTTGTGACGTTTGGCAGAAGACGCGTGGAAGCATCTGGCGAAAGGAGGAGAGCCATGTGTCATAGTTTTAGGATTTAGTCGTTAATGACAGTTATGTTATTTGTGTATATATAGGGTAGTTATTATCTAAAAAAGGTGTGAAGAATTACTATATACAAAATTCCTGAAAACACTCAAAGTACCCGTGTGAGAGAAAAGAGTCATATTTGGAAAATGTATGTGTAAACAAACACCAATTCCTTCAAAGTTTATTTTATAAAGTTTAAGTCCTTACAAATCTCTTTTATGCTTTCCAGTCATTTATCTTTCCGCACTTTATACTTTTCGACACTTTACATTTCATCAGTTAATTTCTGCCATTTACGTTATCTTGTTAAATTTACCTCTACTTAACATCTTAATCAACATATTTCGACGTAAAACACTTAGAGAACAGAAATGAAAGATATGAAAGTGATTTTAGACATCTTCGAGACCATCTAGATTTGCACATGTCCTAGGATTTGTGTGGTTGATCCTGCAAGTAACCCAATTCTACACGTTTTGGTAAACCAGAGGTTGTTCGCCAAATTTCACAGCGAACAAATTGGCACGCCCAGTGGGACAGTGCAAAAATTTAGAAAGTTAGATAATCGATAGTCAAAATCTGTTCTTCATTTGTATGAGACTGAGAAGCGGTAAATTAGCCGTATCCGAAGTAGAATTACCTAAAAGAACAAGAGTAAGGAGAATGGCGAACCAGCCAAATAATCCTAACGAATCCATCCCAGTATCTAACCCTGTCCCTTCGACAGAAGGCAATATAGGTTCGGTCCCTGTGTCAGAGGCTGTACCTTCGTCAGCAGGGTCAATACCAGCGGTTTCGATGTCACAAAACGCGCCTAGTTCGTCCTTCAGGGCACAACAAATGCCCATTGGGACACCCCCCCCCCTGTGGGAAACACTTCTAGGCCTTTTGTAACGAATTTCACCATGCCTCCGCCTGGTAGGGAACAACCCTTCGGAATGCCAACTTCGATGATGGCAAATTTACATAACTCCCCGTTAATATATTCAGACTCGATGGCCAACGTGTCTTCACCCTTACAAGGGTCAGGATATGGTGGAAACGTGAGTAGATTGAATCAACAACCACTTTACGTGCCGCCGATAACAAATAATTCGGCGCAAGTGATTAGACAGCAGATGGACGAGAGTAATCACGATATGGTCCAAATGTTGACGCAACAAATGGGAGCGGTGTTTAATCCACTGATACAGAACACCACTCAAACAAACCAAGTATTGGCAGCGCAAATGACGCGCATTGCTGATTTCTTTGGAGTCCCTCAAACTCGACACAGAGAGCAAGTGGTTCATAACCCAGCGGTAGCGGTCCAGGAAGAGCCTACGATAAACCAGATACCGTTAGACAATCCTCAAACGAACGTCAGAAACCAAGAGGATGTAGTCGAACAACCTCGTGTCGAAATCCCCATTCCACAAGAGCCTAGAAGGATAGTAATCCAGAGAGGCCAGGACGCGGATGCTGTATTGCAACAACGGATACGGTATAATAATCCGCCTGTCGAAAACAACTTGGCAGCCATGGTCGAAACGATAATGGCACAAAACGGGATGAACATGGGTTTACAAAGGCCTAGTTACGCATCCCCACTATCAGAGTACATTCTGCAAGAAGAACTGCCACCAAGGTGGAAAGTCCCTAAGTTCACAAAGTTTTCAGGGGACACTAGTGAGTCCACTATAGAACATGTGGCACGTTATCTGATCGAGGCAGGGGAGATAGCCCGTAACGAAAATTTGAAAATAAAATATTTCCCTAGTTCCTTAACAAAAAATGCGTTTACTTGGTTTACATCCTTGCCTGCAAACTCAGTATACACGTGGACCCAATTAGAAAGGCTGTTCCATGAACAATTCTACATGGGACAAACGAAAATAAGCCTGAAAGAATTGGCCAGTGTCAAGAGAAAACACTCCGAACCAATAGATGATTATTTAAATAGGTTCAGGTTGCTAAAGGCTAGATGTTTCACTCCAGTGCCAGAACATGAGTTGGTCGAAATGGCCGCAGGGGGACTAGATTATTCCATAAGGAAGAAACTAGATACCCAGTATCTGAGGGATATGGCACAATTAGCGGATAGAGTGAGACAGGTCGAAAGATTAAGGGACGAAAAATTCAGGGCAAATAAGAATAAAAAAGAGAGGGTAGCCTACGTAGGGGTTCGCCAAGATGATGAGTTCGACGAAGACGGACCAAGTAGCTTCGACGAACAAGAAATCGACCTAGCCGAACTAAAACAAGGCCCACCTTATTTGCGTAAAGTACTAACGCCGTCGAACGGAAACCCAGTCGAAGCCAACGATAAGTTCCCCAAAAGGACTTATACGTTCGACATTACTAAATGTGACGAAATCTTCGATTTGTTGGTTAAAGATGGTCAATTAATAAAACCACCAGGCGCTAAAGAACCGCCTGTGGAACAACAGAAAAAGAGAGGTTTTTGTAAATACCATAATTTTCTGGGCCATAAGACGTCTCGTTGTTTCCTTTTCAGGGATCTCGTGCAAAATGCAATCCGTGATGGAAGGCTCAAGTTTGGTGACAAACCAAAACAACAAATGAAGATCGACTCGAATCCTATGCAAGCAGTCGAAGCCCACTACGCTGAACCATCCGTCGTAAACATGGTGGAGGCCAAAGTTGCTCCTGATGGCAATTTGGAAATGGTGGAAGCCCCTGAAAGCTTCGACGCAAATGTCAACATGGTCGAGATTGCTGATGATCTTGCAAGCCAGAGAGAAATAGAAACTACTGAAGGTTTCGACAAGAAGGATGGTGACAATGCTGTCGAGAATGTGAAGTTTCGACAAGAGGAGAATTGGGACCGCTTGGGACAGCCAAGTGGAAAATATGATTATCTTGTGAAGTACAACGCGCCGGCAAGTTCTCAGATCGACATCAACACAATCCAACCAAGTGGTTGGGGGGAGGCTTCTTCAGAAGACAATGAGGAAATAGTCGACGCAATTGAGCATTCCCCTAATATGAAGGAAAAGGTTACTGAAGACCTTACGATCGAAAACAAGGCTGCTGAAGGCCTTGGTTCTGACGAAACGAAGGATGGTGATATCGCCAACTGTGTCAACACTATGGGGCCTTTCAGTAAAGAAGTCACAAAAATCAAAGCGGAAGCCGCTGACGGTCCTTCGAAGCCCGTGATCAGTGGGATTCTGCGTAGGACAATGGAAGACCCCAGAAGGAATTGGAACAAATGCTGTTGCAAACATGGTCCCAGGACCATATCTTGGTGCTGCTGCCCAGAGAAAGAGTTCGACCAGACACCAAAAGACGTCGAAGGCGAAGAAGAGAGGCTCATCAGGAAGATGAACGAATTGAGCATCGCCGACGAACGAAACGTTGGGGTAAATATGGTAGAAATATCTCAGAAGGACCAGGTCGAAGAGGGCGAAAATCGCCGTCAGAAAGAATACCAAAGGTTGGCGTACCCTAGAGAGGAGGAAAACTTAATGGAATTCATCAAGAGATGCCAAAGGATGAAAACCGAAGTAATGTTGTGCCCACGCTGCAGCGCAGTCTTCGACAGGAAGGCAACAACCAACCTGGAAGCGGTGGATAAGACCAAAAGGAAAGAAAGTTGGGGAACAGTAAGATACGACCCAAGGAGAAGTAATCCCCACCAATGGAGGCACGGAGAGAGACGCCAGAACACCTATAAACCATCTGACAAGGCCACAGACGACAAATGGGTTCAACCCATTAGGGACGCCCAGGGGCAGAAGAAATGGGGAAAGTTCGAGGTTCAGAGAGGTGCGTCGATGGAGGGCAAGAAGGAAATGGAAAAACACAAGCCACGACCATACCCATCAGAGAATTACAAAGGCAAAAATCCCATGTCCAGGTCCCAATGGAGGAGGTTCCAAAGGCAAAAGAGGGCAGAAACGGAGATGGCGAAAAGGAACATGAATGGTCCAAACGAAGCGGAATCTAGCAACAATCGTCAGACAAGGAGCAGGAAAGAGACTCCCCTCCAGATCAATCCTAGCAGAGTTGTCGAATCAGTGGCGTCGAAAGAGAAGATGCAGGAAGATGATGAGGTAACCGACAGTTTTAACTCTGACTCAGAGGCATCCTTCAACGTGATTTGCAACGTTGTCTCTGTTCTCCCTAGAGACTACGATAGAGTCATGGAGATTGAGGATGAAGGAGACGAAATGGAGGAAGAAACAATGGCACACAAGCCCGTCTGCTACTATGTGATGAACAACGGATGCGTCGAAGAGCAGAACGCTTTTTTCGAAAGACCAGACGACTCCATGAAAGCGCATTTGAAACCTCTGTTTATAAAAGGAAAGGTGGAAAATGTCGGCGTGAATAAGATACTGGTGGACGGGGGAGCGGCAGTGAATTTGATGCCCCACTACATGCTGAAGAAGATTGGAAAAGACGATTCGGACGCGAAGCCCCACAACATGGTGCTGTCGAATTATGAAGGGAAGATAGGAACAACTATGGGAGTCATCCAAGTGAACTTAACGGTAGGAACCATAACAAGACCTACGATGTTCATAGTCATCGCTTCGAAAGCCAACTACAACTTGCTGCTTGGTAGGGAATGGATTCACGGCGTAGGAGCGGTACCCTCTTCAATGCACCAACGGATAGCCATATGGAGGCCAGATGGAATCGTCGAAAACATCGAGGCTGACCAAAGCTACTTCATGACCGAAGTAAACACTGTCACCAGCCAGAGCTTCGACAAAAACCTGGCTCATATACCTCCCTGCAGCCCGGCAGAATTCGACTTGAAGACGACAGACAATGCCTATTGCTCCATGTACCTGCATCCAACGCATGGATTCCAGTGGGATAAAGAAGTGATTGGCGAGACTTACATATGGGGAACCACTCATATAGCGCCGACGGGATGGGGTAGTGAATTTGACGATGACGAGTGAACAATCAGCGATCGAAAAGATTACGGCTTACATAGCCGAAAACAAACTAAAAGAGGCCCTTGAGGCTGAAGTAAAAAATATGGCTGTCGAAGCCAACCAAGAGAACTCCAACAAACAATGTCCTCAAGAAGACGTTGCGGAAGATCATGTCACCAACCAAATGGGCGGATGGCAACATCAAAAGCTTGACGCCATTTACGACGACGAACCTCTGGGGTTCGAAAAAGATCCAGTGTCAACAAACGAGAAGATGGTGGCGCAGGATCCTCTAGAAGAAATAAACTTAGGAGTGGGGGCAGAACAGAGACCAACGTACATAAGTGCAAAAATGGACCCCCAGTTCAAGGTCGAAATAGTCCAGTTGCTGAAAGAATTCAAAGATTGCTTCGCATGGGATTATGACGAAATGCCTGGTCTCGATAGAAATTTGGTCGAAATGCAGTTGCCAATAATGGAAGGGAAGAAGCCAGTAAAGCAGACTCCGAGACGCTTCGCACCAGAAATCCTGTCGAAGATAAAAGAAGAGGTCGAAAGACTTCTAAGATGCAAGTTCATCCGCACAACCAGGTATGTCGAATGGATTGCAAATATTGTTCCAGTAATTAAGAAAAATGGCAAACTTAGGGTATGTATTGATTTTCGAGACTTAAACTCGGCTACCCCAAAGGATGAATATCCTATGCCAGTGGCAGAAATGCTCATAGATTCTGCAGCCGGCCATGAGTACTTAAGTATGCTAGACGGATACTCTGGCTATAACCAAATTTTTATCGCTGAAGAAGACGTTCCTAAAACGGCTTTCCGTTGTCCTGGAGCCATAGGAACGTATGAATGGGTAGTAATGCCTTTTGGTTTGAAGAACGCTGGAGCGACTTACCAACGTGCCATGAATTCCATCTTTCATGATTTCATCGAAACTTTCATGCAAGTGTATATTGACGACATCGTGATTAAGTCTGTTTCAGGAAAAAATCATATAGATCATCTTCGACAATCCTTTGAAAGGATGAGGAAGTTTGGTTTGAAAATGAACCCACTTAAATGTGCTTTTGGTGTGCAGGCGGGTGATTTCTTAGGCTTTGTGGTCCATAAGAAGGGGATCGAAATAAACGAGAATAAAGCCAAGGCCATAATGGAAGCGAAAGCGCCATCAACCAAAAAGGGGTTGCAGTCTCTGCTAGGGAAAATCAACTTTCTCAGAAGATTCATCTCCAACCTCAGTGGGAAGACACAAGCTTTCTCTCCTCTACTTCGACTAAAGAAAGAAGACTTCGCATGGGGGCAAGAACAGCAAGCGGCTTTCGACAAAATCAAGGAGTACCTGGCTAATCCCCCAATCCTGATGTCTCCTTGCAGAAAAAGAAATATGAGATTGTACATTTCGGCATCAGACAAAACATTAGGAAGTATGTTGTGTCAAGAAGATGAGAATGGCGTCGAAAGGGCCATTTATTATCTCAGTAGAGTCCTGAACGATGCCGAAACTAGATATAGCATTATAGAAAAGTTATGCCTGTGTGTATATTTCTCTTGTATTAAACTAAAGCATTATATAAAACCTGTCGATGTATATATTTCTTCCCATTTCGACGTAATAAAGTATATGTTATCTAAATCTATTTTACATAGTCGAATTGGAAAGTGGGCTTTAGCTTTAACAGAATACTCCTTGAAATATCTGCCTTTAAAAGCAGTGAAAGGACAAGTGGTCGCTGATTTCATAGCAGACCACTCTATAAACGAAGACGTAGAATACGTCGAACTGGAACCTTGGAAACTGTACTTCGACGGTTCCAGTCATAAAAACGGAACGGGCGTTGGGATGTTGATTATTTCTCCTGAAAAAATTCCAACAAAATTCAAGTACAAAGTTGAAAGTCTGTGTTCAAACAATGAAGCAGAATACGAAGCTTTGATCGCCGGACTTGAAATCTTGTTGAAATTGGGGGCAACAAGAGTCGAAATAATGGGTGACTCCGAACTGGTAATAAAACAGTTGACGAAAGAGTATAAGTGCGTGAAAGAAAATTTGATCATGTACTTCGTAATAGCCAATAGACTCCTCAAGGCGTTCGACAATGTCGTCTTCAGACACATCCCCAGGTTGGAGAATCAAGAAGCGAATGATCTTGCTCAACTAGCGTCCGGATACAAGGTGTCGAAGGAAAAGTTAGAAGAAGCCATCGAAGTCAGAAGAAGAGTCGTATCCACCAGGTTATCCCCATCAGATCTAGAGTCAATAAGATTAGGATACGGTGACGAAGAAAACTTTGAGATATTCAACATAGATGATTCAGGAATAACAGACTGGAGAAAGCCTGTCAAAGATTATCTACAAGACCCAAATCAGAAAGCAGAAAGAAAGGTAAAATACAGAGCTTTGAGTTACGTACTTTTGGGAAATGAATTGTTCAAAAAGACTGCAGAAGGAGTTTTGTTGAAATGCCTGAGTGAGGATGAAGCCTACATAGCCTTGTCAAATGTACACGGTGGAGCGTGTGGCGCGCACCAAGCAGGTCACAAAATGAAGTGGCTTTTATTTCGACAAGGGATGTATTGGCCAACAATGCTGAAAGATTGTGTCGAATTCGCAAAAGGTTGTTAGGAATGTCAAGTACATGCAGGCATACCTCATGTCCCTGCAAGTGAGTTGCACTCAATTATAAAACCTTGGCCATTCAGAGGATGGGCGTTGGACTTGATCGGGGAGATTCGACCAGCTTCCTCAAAAGGGCAAAGGTACATTTTGGTTGGGATAGATTATTTCACAAAATGGACCGAAGCCATACCATTGGTGAATGTGGATCAAGAAGCAGTCATAGACTTTATCCAAAAATACATAATTTACAGATTTGGGATACCTGAGACAATAACAACAGATCAAGGATCTGTGTTCACTGGTAAAAACATGCAGAAGTTTGCACAAGAAACAGGTTTTAAGCTCCTTACTTCGACACCTTACTACGCTCAAGCAAATGGGCAGGTTCTAAATATCCTGGGAAAATTCAAATAGGCTAAGTCCAACTCTCCAACATCTGTCGAACTTGATGAATCTTTCTGTTCTACAACTTTCTCTTTAGGCTGAGGTTTTCTTCCAGCGCCTATGGGTTTTGTGTGAAAGTAAGATGGAAAAAACTCTCTTAAACGCTCTGGTTTAATCTCTGGGTTTGGAAGGGGACCTAACATAGCGTGATAATTTCCAGAAATAAGAACAGGGATTAGTACCTGAGATTTATAAATGCAGTCTTTTTCCTTTTCGTTTGGAGGTTCCGGAACATACTGTTGATTTCCAATGGTCATTGGCCCTTTTAAATCATGCGCAGGAGGAAAAGATGAGTCTTGTTTCTTCTTGGAGTGTTTACTGCTTGAGGGTTTTTGAGGCGCCATTGCTGAAACAACTGAAGAAGATTTCTCAGAAAATGTGAAAAGCTTGAGAAATGGGTATGAAATAAGGAAATCTGAAACGTGAAAGGGTTTAAAGAAAAGGTTTATGGGTATTTATAGAAAAAAGATGTTGAAAAGTTTTAGATGGTAATGGTGTTAGTGGGACACGTGGCCATATCTGATGGGAATAATGAAGAGTTGGAAGTTGAAAAGAAACCATGACGTGAGGAAATGATGGAAGTGAACTCTGAACGTGGGCTAGACGTGACATTTTGGAGAAAGTGTAATGATGAATCTGCATTGGAAATTGAGATTATCAGAATTACATTTAATGAGGTTTAAGTGACATGGCATCAAAACGCTGATTGACAACAAAT
This sequence comes from Lathyrus oleraceus, assembly GCF_024323335.1. Classification (NCBI taxonomy): domain Eukaryota; kingdom Viridiplantae; phylum Streptophyta; class Magnoliopsida; order Fabales; family Fabaceae; genus Lathyrus; species Lathyrus oleraceus. The sequence continues at coordinate 310,276,614 of NC_066583.1, forward strand.
GACTGTTTCTCCCAGAACGAACAGTCGAAACGTCTTTGCTGGGGGGCAATTTGTATACGTGCGTTTTCGACGCCATGAGATTTGGTGTAAGAAATGATGTTTTCGACAAATGATGACATGGGTTGAAACGATTTGATTAGTATGGTTCGACACTTCGACCAGAAGGAGGTTTCGTCATTTCGACAAAGATGTTTGCACCTAGGAAAAGCACTTTCGACAAGACACGGAAGACATTGCAGTATGTTGATAATTCGACAAAAGCCTGAAGGAAGACGTCACTTCGACTTAAAAGTAAATTTGAATTTAAAAGGTTGTGACGTTTGGCAGAAGACGCGTGGAAGCATCTGGCGAAAGGAGGAGAGCCATGTGTCATAGTTTTAGGATTTAGTCGTTAATGACAGTTATGTTATTTGTGTATATATAGGGTAGTTATTATCTAAAAAAGGTGTGAAGAATTACTATATACAAAATTCCTGAAAACACTCAAAGTACCCGTGTGAGAGAAAAGAGTCATATTTGGAAAATGTATGTGTAAACAAACACCAATTCCTTCAAAGTTTATTTTATAAAGTTTAAGTCCTTACAAATCTCTTTTATGCTTTCCAGTCATTTATCTTTCCGCACTTTATACTTTTCGACACTTTACATTTCATCAGTTAATTTCTGCCATTTACGTTATCTTGTTAAATTTACCTCTACTTAACATCTTAATCAACATATTTCGACGTAAAACACTTAGAGAACAGAAATGAAAGATATGAAAGTGATTTTAGACATCTTCGAGACCATCTAGATTTGCACATGTCCTAGGATTTGTGTGGTTGATCCTGCAAGTAACCCAATTCTACACGTTTTGGTAAACCAGAGGTTGTTCGCCAAATTTCACAGCGAACAATAATCTGCTTGTTGTGCTTGGTGATCTCTGAGTGGTGAGATAAGTTCTAACTCGAACTTGAGTGCAATTAAGATAAGAGGATGGTATAGTCATGTTCGACTTGTGTGGAGTAGTCCTTAACAAGTTGACTTAGGACCCATCTACTCAGTGGAGACCCTTTTGGAGCTATTGATGTCACACAAGTTATTTGTGGTTAGGCATTACTTTCTCTGATTTGGGGTCAGAGAAGCTGAGGACCGTAGAACATTTAACCCATCTTGACCTATTTAGGACGTAGTGCGGAGACTGTTCAGGTGTAGACTTGATAAGAGTTGTTATGCGATACTACACTCAGACGAGTTTCTCTTGAGAATATTATGGGTTGATGAGTCAGTCATCCTAACCTGTAATATTCGATAGATGGAATTAAGACTCTGGGAACTTTTTAGAACATGATCTACATGTTTTATCCTTAGTACACTTCTTTGGGATGGTTCTTAACCAGACTCCATGCTCATGACTCACAATAAATTCTTGATTCTTGGTTGATCCAATCAAGTCTTGTCAATATTAATGAAACTTGGATGTTGATAAGGTGAAAACCATAATCCACCAAAATGGATGATTGATCTTGACAATGACTTGATTTATCCCTTGACCTTTGTTTGTTTGCCTTGTGTGTGATCCCTTATTTGTGATTGTTGTATTCATGCATTCATGCGCATCATAACATTCATCACACGAAAATAACTTCAAGGAACTGAGGTTTTATTTACAAATATTTTCAGACCATGGATTGTGGACGAAGGAACACTAAGAAGTACAGTTTCAGATGTCCAGATTTGAAAGAGTTAAGGAAGCTATCATCTTTTGTATTAGACCCCTTGGACTTCAAGCAACATCATAGGAAGCTTCTGTCTGTATTGTCTATTGATGTGGTTGAAGGACTCTTGAGTGTGTTGGTTCAGTTTTATGACCCTCTCTACCGTTGCTTCATTTTTCCTGATTATCAGCTTGTGCATACGTTGGAAGAGTATGCCCATCTCTTGGGAATACCTGTTTCTGACAAAATGTCGTTTAGTGGATTGGAAGAGATTCCCAGATCTCATCTTATAGCTGAAGCTCTTCACTTGAAGAAATCTGAGATTGATGCTCATTGGGTGAAGAAAGGAGGTATTTTTGGATTAACTTCTGAGTTCCTCATCAAGGAAGCTACTGCCTTTTCTCAAGCTGGTAGTATGGATGCTTTTGAAGCTATCTTTGTTTTGCTCATTTATGGTTTAGCCTTGTTCCCTAACATTGACGATTTTGTTGATGTTAACGCCATTAGAATTTTCTTGATTGGGAACCCTGTGCCTACTTTGTTGGGTGATATGTATTTCTCTTTGCATCTAAGGAATTCTATAGGCTATGAAACGATTGTGTGATATGTTCCTCTTCTGTACAAGTGGTTTATTTCGCACTTGTCTCAGACACCTACTTTTGTGGAGAACAAACAATGTCTACGGTGGTCCCAGAGACTTATGTCTCTCACTAATGATGATATAGTTTGGTATGATTCTTCATCAGGTAGCTTGGAGATTATTGATAGTTATGGTGAATTCTCTAATGTGCCTCTCATTGGTACATAAGGAGGAGTCAACTACAACCCTGCTTTGGCTCGTTGTCAACTTGGGTTCCCTTTGAGAGACAAACCTAATAACACTCTGTTAGAAGGTCTTTTCTATCAAGAGGGTAAAGATCCCCAACATTTGATGCAGAAGATGATACGCGCTTGGCATAATGTGCATAGGAAAGGAAGATCCAAGCTTGGTCCGTGCAACTGTGTAGCTTTGGAAGCTTACACTTATTGGGTAAAGAAGAGAGCTTTGGAGTTGAAGATGCCTTATGCTTGTGAGAGACCTATGTCTATGGTTGTGGTTGAGCCATCAACTCTCACGAGCCAAGATGTAGAGGAGTTGGAAGACGCACTCGCTAAGATGAAGCAAGAGAAGGATACGTGGGAAGAGCGATTCCATGCTTTGAGCAGAAAGCATGAGGAGTTGCAGCTTGAGTCTGAAGACAAAGATGCGCTTATTGAGCTTTTTGTAGTCCGAGTAGTGAAGAGGCAGAGAGAGCCAGAGGTTTCATATTCCTCTAGTATACCTCAGCCTTCCGTTGCTTGGAAGAAGATTGTTGATCATCTTGTCCTCGAGAAGACTCAGGTGAAGACTTCCTTTGAGTCTGAGATCCGACACATCCAAAGGAAGTACGCATCTACAACTAGATCTTCTGACATTGTTGTTAGGGATCCTTAGGATGACTAGTCTCCTTTCCTCTTGTATTTTATTTTTGTTTTCTGAGATTGTACTCAGTATAATCCTTCCAATTATATAAATAAGAGAGATTTTTTATGGTCAATCAGATTGTGCAATTGTTATTGTATATTTGCAAATAAAATATCATGTTCCTTGAAAATAAAAACAAACAAGCATTGCATTTCATGCATCATTTTCATAGCAGGTTTTTCTTCTTCCAGATGTCTCATTGGTTATTCTTCTGTGCTTCAGCCAAGCTGACTCATCGATACAATACCCGCGCTAATCATCCGCGAATCATGGAACACTTAGAGCAAGAGAACAGAGAACTGAATGACGAGATTTCCCACATGACTTCCATGATGGAGTCTGTGTTAGCTTCTTAGAGTCAATCTTCTCCAACACCTGCAACTCCTCCTCCTCAGAGGACTTTCATATCAGAGGTTGTTTCTTCAATCGTGCCTGCCACTCAGTTCACTCCAGCCATGCCTGCCGGATTCCCGTGGGGAATGCCACCCAACTTTGTGCCTGAGGGTTTTGCGCCTACCTTCACTTCCATGCCGGTATCTAGCCCGATCATGTCTGTGGCACCACCAATTATTCATACTCTGCCTCGTGTTGAGGACACCATCTATCATTCCGATCCGTCTGAGGGTCCAGATTTCTACGAAAAGATGGATGAAATGAAGGACCAATTCCTTGAGCTGCGAAAGGAGTTGAAAACCTTGAGGGGAAAAGATTTATTCGGTAAGAGTGCTGCGGAACTTTGTTTGGTTCCTAATGTTAAAATCCCGATGAAGTTCAAAGTCCTTGACTTTGAAAAGTATAAGGGGAACACCTGTCCACTCAGTCATCTCGTCATGTATGCTAGAAAGATGTCGACGCAAACTGATAATGATCAGTTATTGATTCATTATTTCCAAGACAGTCTGATTGGTGCCGTTTTGAGGTGGTACATGGGTTTGGATAGTGCGAGTGTTCGCACGTTCAATGATTTGGGTGAAGAATTTGTGAAGCAGTACAAATATAATGTGGATATGGCGCCGGATAGCGACCAGTTGAGGTTATTGTCTCAGAAAGACAAGGAGACGTTTAAAGAGTATGCCTAACGATGGAGAGTACTTGCCGCTCAGATCACCCCTCCTTTGGAAGATAAGGAGATGGCCAAGATTTTTCTCAATACCCTTAGCTCATTTTACTATGAGCGGATGATTTCCAATGCCCCAGTGACTTTACCGAAATGGTAAACATGAGGATGAGATTAGAAGGTGTCCGAGAGGGACGGTTGTCTAAAGAAGAGGTTTCGTCTAGCAAGAAGTACGACAATGGGTTTTCCAGAAAGAAAGAAGGAGAGACTAATGCAGTATCTGTGGGGAGGTAGAGGATGCCTCATGTCAGAAGAAGTACACAACCCCATCAACACCATCATCAAGTTTCATAAGTTATTCCAGTATTTTCAAATAATCAATCAACACCAGTTCAACAACAACGTCAGCAACCGCCACAATAACGCACAAATAACTACAATAACAATAATACCAACAATAATCAACAACAACAAAATTTTGAGAGGAAGAAGACCTCTTTTGACCCGATTCCTATGACTTATGCTGAATTGTATCCATCATTGGTTCTCAAGAACCTTCTGCAACCAAGAAATCCTCCACAGATTCCTGAACCACTTCCATGGTGGTATAAGCCGGAACTCCGTTGTACCTTTCACCAAGGAGCTCCCGGTCATGATATTGAGAATTGCTACCCCCTGAAGTATGAAGTCCAAAAGTTAGTCAAAAGTGAGATGGTGTCTTTTGAGGACCGTGCACCAAATGTCAAAGCAAACCCCCTACATGCTCATGGTAATCCTTCTGTTAACATGGTAGATGGCTGTCATGGGGAGTTCAAGGTATATGATGTCTGATTCATTAGAAGGTCTTTGGTGACGATACAAAAGGATATCTGTATGGTGAGTGATTGTGAGCATGACCATGGTGGTTGTGCAATTTGCAGTGTTAACCCCCGAGGTTGCGTAGTTGTAAAGAGGGACATCCAAAGGTTGATGGATGAAGGTATGATACAGATTCTTCAGTCCCTTCACCTGGGTGATGATGTGAATGTAATAGTGCCAGTGTTCAAGACACCAGAGAGGTTGGTGATTCAGTTTAACATCAATAGTGGCAACAGTGTCATCAATAGATCGGTATCGCCGTTGGTAATATGGTTAGCGGGTACAGTCCCGTATGCATCCGATAAAGTTGTCCCATACCAGTATAATGCGACTATGTTAGAGAATTGTCAAGAGGTTCCTTTACCAACGACCAATTATGTTTTGAGCATTGCTGATGTTACGAAGGTGACCCGTAGTGGTCATGTTTTTGGGAGAGTGTCCCCCAAGAATTTAGAAGATGTATCTGTCAGTAAGAAAGTTGAAGTGCCTAACGCTCCAAAGTGTCAGTCTGGTGAATCCAGTGGTTTAAAGCCTAATGATGATGATGAGGTACTCCGATTAATCAAGAAGAGCGAATTTAATGTGGTGGAGCAGCTGCTCCAAACTCCCTCCAAGATTTCAGTGTTGAGGTACTCCGATTAATCAGAAGATTGTTGAAGGCGATAATTCGAAACAGTGGGGCCGGATGGTAGAGGTCGCCAAGAACCAGAGTAGAGCTGGTTTGGGATTCCAACAAAGTTCGTCTGTGATTAGAGCTAAAAATGTGCAACCCAGTTTCCGTAGCGGAGGGTTCATTCATTGTAATGAACAACACTTAGCTGCAGTGATCGAGGGTGACGAAGATGAAGACTGCACCAATTTTGTGACGAATGGAAAGGCTTGCAACAATTGGACCGCTGTCGATGTTCCTGTTATTATGCATCACTCTAAGTAATTGTTTTTATTGTTTTTGAAAATCCTTCTCCTATGCCTAAGGGAGAAGTGAACATTGTTTGACATTTTCAAATTTGATCATTAATAAAATGCAATTCTATTCATCCACATCTATGATGTTTTATTTTTACTTTTTTCCTTTATGAAAAAATGTTAATCACAAAAAATATAAATAAGTAAATAATAATTTGTCCATCTGCGTAATATTTGGTCACCAATTCACTTCTCTAAAATCAAAATATCAAATCATTATGAGGTTGGTTTCTGTTGGTTCTATGAATTGGCATCAATTTTGGTAAAACTTAGTGTTATCGCAAGATGTCACGCTTGTAGTCTTGACATGTGATATCAGCTTTCTGCAGGTTGTTTAATATGGATGTGCATGATTTATTCAAGATGTCAGACCCGATGTTACGATATGTGCATACAGAATATTCAGTCTGAATGTTAGGTATTTTATTGTTGTGCTTTTCATGCAAGTCTTTGTGTGCTTATGTGGAGATTGCATGCATTATTCAAGGAGTAATTCTATTTAAATCCAGAATATTCTGTCTCCTTAAAAGGAATGATTAGTTGTTATTTCTTAGGGAATATACATTAAATAGAATTAGGGTTTCATGCTGCCCAAGCCCATTCAGAAAACTTCTATATAAAGACTTTGTAAACCCTGTTTTAAATACAAGAAAATACGAACGTGAAATGAGTGAGGATTAGGGTTTTAGACTTGTGTGAATTGTGAGCCATTCATCCATCTTGTTGATGTGTGAATTGGACTGAGTTTTTGAGTTGTAATTTGTCCACTCTAAGCTTTGAAGTACGAGTGTATTTGTTTACTTGATTGAAGCTTTTAAGCAAGATCAAGTGTGTGTCATTGAAGTATGTCTTCTTTCTTTTTAGTATTTATTCTAGTATCACTACTGTGATTGAGGGGGAGTGAGTAGGGTCTCTTGTCTAAGAGTTCTTAGATAGAAATCACACGGGTAGAGATCAGGTGAAAAGACTATAACTTGAAGTTGTTTACTGAGAGTCTTTGAACTAATTCTGTTTAGTGGATTTCCTTCCTGGCTTGGTAGCCCCCAGACGTAGGTGTGTTTGCACCGAACTGGGTCAACAATTGCTTGTGTCGTTTTTCAATTGTTTCCTAATTTTTATTCTATTCATATTTCGCTTGTTATTCAGATATTAGTGTCGTGACATTACCTTCGACATCTCATATCTGATACCCGAATTTCAATTGGTATTAGAGAAGGCATCCTGCTCTGGTTCTGAGTGAGATCTTGGGACGTTACTTTCTGGTACTATGGACAGAGACGGAGGATCTATAAACAGATCACCAATTCTGGATGGATCTAACTATGACTACTGGAAACCTCAGATGGTAGCCTTCTTGAAATCTTTGGACAATAAGGCTTGGAAGTCTGTTCTAACAGGCTGGGAACATCCTTTCATTATTGAGGATGGAAAAGTTACAACTAATAAGAAGCCTGAGGAAGAATGGACCAAGGAGGAGGATGAACTAGCTCTTGGAAACTCTAAAGCATTGAATGCTATGTTCAATGGGATTGATAAGAACATCTTCAGACTGGTGAACAATTGTGAGGTGGCTAAAGATGCTTGGGATATTCTCAAAACCACTCATGAAGGTACCTCTAAAGTGAAGCTGTCTAGATTGCAGCAGCTTACTACAAAGTTTGAAAATTTGAGGATGAAAGAAGATGAGAGTATTCATGATTTCCATATGAATATTCTTGAGATTTCTAATTCCTCAGGTGCCCTGGGTAAGAAGATGTTTGATGAAAAGCCTGTGAGGAAAATTCTCAGGTCACTTCCCAAAAGATTTGCCATGAAAGTGACAGTCATAGAAGAATATCAAGATATCTGCAAGATGAGAGTGGATGAGCTAATTGGATCCCTCCAAACATTCAAGTTGGGAATGAGTGATAGATCTGAAAAGAAAGTCAAAAGAATAGCCTTTGTGTCCCACACTGAAGATAAAAAGGAAGAAGGTAGTCAGGATACTGATGAAGGTATGTCAAATGACTTAGTGCTACTTGGAAGACAATTCAACAAAATCCTGAAGAGGATGGATGTGAAGTCAAAGTCTAATGTCAAGAACAACTCATTTGACATCAGTAGGTCCAATGATGCTGGAAGAAGAACAAGATCTGAAGAAAAATTCAAACAGAACAAAGGAATTCAGTGCCATGAATGTGAAGGGTATGGCCACATTAGAGCTGAATGTGGGACCTATATCAAGAAACAGAAGAAGAGTCTTGCTGCTACTTGGTCTGATGATGACTCTGAAAGTGAAACAGAAGGAGAATCTGCCAATCTTGTGATTGCCTTGACTGGGAGATGTGATCCTGATGAAGATTCCAGTGATGATGAATTAACCTTTGATGAATTAGCTACTTCTTACAGGAAGTTATGTTTTAGAAATGAAGAAGTGTGTCAACAAGTGGAGAATCAGAAGAAACTAATAACCCAACTAGAGGCTGAGAAGACAGAACACTTAAAAACCATTTCTAATTTGAAGATTGAAGCCTTATTCCTGAATTCCAAACTGGATGAGATGACTAAGTCTGTTAGAATGCTAAATAGTGGATCTGACACCTTAGACAAAATCCTCCAGGCTGGAAAGATGACAGGAGACATGACTGGCCTTGGGTTCAATGAATCTTCTCCTGATTGTAGTCCCTCTGATAGCAAACCAAAGATGTCACATCAGGTGTCTCAACATCACAAGGGAAGACAACATAAGCACTCAAGAGAAAAATACCAAAGATGGAGATGTCATTACTGTGGGAAATTCGGTCACATAAAACCATTCTGCTTTAGGATGTATGGTTATCCCAGTCCTATTCATCAACCTAGACTCAAACAACACATCTCTTCTAACAGAAAACAGCGGGCTCCTAGGGTTGGTGCTACTAACTTGATAGCTCACACTTCCTTCAGAGTCTCAGCCAAAGAAGATTGGTACTTTGACAGTGGATGTTCCAGACACATGACTGGAAGCAAAAATCTGTTGGTTGACCTTCAATCTCATGTCACCAGCTATGTAACTTTTGGTGATGGAGCAAAGGGTGAAATCAAGGGGATTGGAAAGCTAAGATGCTCTGAAGTTCCTAACCTTGATAACGTGTTGCTTGTTAAAGGATTGACTGCAAACTTGATCAGCATCAGTCAACTATGTGATCAAGGTCTCAATGTGAACTTCACAAAAACTGAATGCTTGGTTACTAATGCAAAAAATGAAGTGATCATGAGAGGAGTCAGATCTAAGGACAACTGCTACATGTGGATTCCTCAAGAAACTAGCTATTCATCAATATGTGCTCTAGCTAAAGAAGAAGAAGTGAAACTATGGCATCAAAAACTGGGTCATATGTATCTTAAAGGGATGAAGAGGATCATATATGTTGAAGCTGTCAGAGGAATCCCAAAATTAAAGATTGAAGAAGGAAGAGTATGTGGTGAATGTCAGATTGGAAAGTAGACAAAGATGTCACATCAGAAGATCAAACACGACACTACATCTAAAGTGCTGGAACTTCTCCACATGGACTTGATGGGACCTATGCAGGTGGAAAGTCTTGGTGGAAAAAGGTACGCTTATGTTGTGGTGGATGACTTCTCCAGATATACCTGGGTGAATTTTATAAGGGAAAAATCTGATGTGTTTGATGTGTTCAAAGACCTTTGCCAAAGACTTCAAAGAGAAAGAGAGAGTCATATTATCAGAATCAGAAGTGATCATGGGAAAGAATTTGAAAACAGTAAATTTACTAATTTCTGCTTATCTGAAGGGATTGGACATGAGTTATCTTCTCCCATTACCCCTTAGCAAAATGGTGTGGTGGAAAGGAAAAATAGAACTCTCCAAGAATCTGCTAGAGCTATGATTCATGCTAAGAAGTTACCTTACCACTTTTGGGCTGAAGCTATGAACACTGCTTGCTATGTTCACAACAGAGTAACCTTGAGAAAAGGGACCTCAACCACTTTATATGAAGTCTGGAAGGGAAGAAGACCTACTGTAAAATACTTCCATGTGTTTGGTAGCAAATGCTATATCCTGGCTGATCGTGAACAAAGAAGGAAAATGGACCCCAAGAGTGATGAAGGAATATTTTTGGGCTACTCAACAAACAGCAGAGCCTTTAGAGTCTTTAATTCCAGAACTAAAGTTATGATGGAATCTATCAATGTTGTTGTTGATGATCAAGAGACTGATGTCACAGACGATGCTGAAACATTTCTGAATGATGCCCCAGCTGAACCTTCTGATAAAAGTGAGAGTGAGTCCACCTAAGCTGAACCTGAAGCTGATCAAGTAAACAAGGGACCCTCTATTAAAATTCAGAAGGATCATCCTAAAGATCTCATTATAGGAGATCTAAATAAAGGAGTCACCACTAGATCAAGGGAAGTGATCTCACATGCTTGTTTTGTGTCAAAGATTGAGCATAAGAATGTTAAAGAAGCCTTAGCTGATGAATTCTGGATCAATGCCATGCAGGAAGAGTTAGGCCAATTCAAGAGAAATGAAGTATGGGAATTGGTTTCAAAACCTGAAGGAATAAATGTTATTGGAACAAAGTGGGTATACAAGAATAAATCTGATGAAAAAGGTCTGGTTACTAGGAATAAAGCAAGATTAGTAGCTCAAGGATACACTCAAGTTGAAGGAGTTGACTTTGATGAAACATTTGCTCTTGTAGCTCGCCTGGAGTCCATTAGATTACTGCTAGGAGTGGCATGTATTCTGAAGTTTAAACTGTTCCAAATGGACGTGAAGAGTGCCTTCTTAAATGGCCACTTGAATGAGGAAGTATATGTTGAACAACCAAAGGGATTCACATATCCAAATCTTCTAAAGCATGTGTATAAGTTGAGGAAAGCTCTTTATTGGTTGAAACAAGCCCCGAGAGCTTGGTATGAGAGACTCACAGTATTTCTCATTGACAATGGATACATAAAGGGAGGCATTGATAAGACTTTATTTGTCAAAGATGAAGGAGGAAAGCTTATGATTGCTCAGATCTATGTGGATGATATTGTGTTTGGTGGGATGTCAAGTAAGATGGTTCAACATTTTGTTGAACAAATGCAGTCTGAATTTGAAATGAGTCTTGTTGGAGAACTAACCTATTTTCTTGGCCTACAAGTCAAGCAGATGGAAGATTTTATCTTTCTATCTCAAAGTAAATATGCCAAGAATATTGTTAAGAAGTTTGGCATGGAGAATGAAAGCCACAAGAGGACACCTGCTCCTACTCATCTGAAGTTGTCTAAAGATGAAAATGGTGTCAGTGTGGATCAAAGTCTCTACAGAAGCATGATAGGGAGTCTGCTATATCTTACAACAAGCAGACCTGACATTGCTTTTGCTGTAGGTGTATGTGCTAGATATCAAGCTGAACCAAAGGTGAGCCATATAAACCAAGTGAAAAGGATCCTGAAATATGTCAATGGCACTTGTGACTATGGGATGCTATACACTCATGGATCTGAATCTGTGCTGTCTGGCTATTGTAATGCTGATTGAGCTGGAAGTGCTGATGATAGGAAAAGCACATCAAGAGGATGTTTCTTCTTGGGGAACAACTTAATATCATGGTTTCGTAAGAAGCAAAACTGTGTTTCTCTGTCTACTACTAAAGCTGAATACATAGCAGCTGGAAGTAGCTGTTCTCAACTGGTGTGGATGAAACAAATGTTGACTGAATACAATGTCACACAAGATGTCATGACATTGTACTATGAGAACCTGAGTGCTATAAACATCTCAAAGAACCCTATTCAGCACAGCAGGACCAAACATATTGATATCCGTCACCATTTTATTAGAGAACTTGTGGAGGATAAGATTGTAGTCTTAGAGCATGTTGCTACTGAAATGCAGTTAGCTGATATTTTTACAAAGGCCTTGGATGCAAATCAATTTGAATTCCTGAGAGGGAAATTAGGGATTTGCATTTATGAAAATTTGTAGCAATTAATATGGAGTGGAAAAAGTAATCAAATTATTGTCTATTTTCCTAAAATAAAGTGCCCCCATTATGGTAAATCATCACCTTGTTTTGGAAGTACCATCTATTCCATCTTCACACGCTACCCCCATAACCTCATTAACTACTCCAACTCTTCCATCTTCCTTTCCCTTCTCCACAAACCTCTGCTAGGGCAATCTTACTTTTTCCAAAAAAACTCCAAAATGTCACAACATCAAGATACATCTGCTTCTAAAAATACCAAGTCCACCCCAAAAGTTAGTGTTCCTCCCATGGGCGTCCCTGATGATGAGATTCTGGATGTTGCTCCTCTCTCTGTTATTCCTGGCGCTAACATTGATTTGAACCAACCCATCTCTATTGATGCCTCCACTTCTGCATGCTCCAATCAAGGTAATCCCTCTAGCATTCCGTCTGGCTCAACTCTTATCACTAATTCTAAGGAAGGAACACACTATACTGATCGCGTTATAAGAGACCTAGTTACTAGAATTCTTAATGAAGGCCATTATGTGAAGGGAGTTTCTACTCCCCTTGCTCAAATGTATCCCTCTCCTGAGGTTGAACAACCTAGTGGTAAGGGTGATGATTGCTCCAGTTCTGAAAAGGACTTGGCTGCTGAAGGGTTGCGTTCTCTAGGGCAGACCGTGTCTGAAAAAGGAAAATTTGTGGCCTCTAACACTGCTAATGCTTCCCACTCTGAAAAGCATGATGATGCAAATGTTGTGATTGATCTAGAGGATGGTATCTCTGATGATCAAGATGAAAGCTTGATTCATCACATAAAGCCAAGTGTGGCTAAACGCATGAAGACTTGCAAAGGAAAATCTGTGGCTAAACTTATGTCAGCCAAAAAAGCTAAGAAGACTGTTGGTATTGGTCCCTCCAAACCATGGAGCAAGGTTGAAAGAAAGAAGAGGAAGGTCAGAGATGATTCTGAGCCTGAAGAAGATGTTGAGAAAGATGTCCCTGACATCTCGCCTACAAAGAAACCTACTGTTAGGAAGTCTCCTGTTAAAGTACCTGATGTTCATTTGGATAACATCTCCTTCCATCTTGAGGATGGAGCTGCTAAGTGGAAGTTTGTGATTCAGAGAAGGGTAGCTGTGGAAAGGGAATTGGGAAAAGATGTTGCTGATTTCAAGGAGGTCATGGACCTGATAAAAGCGGTTGGGCTTTTGAAGACTGTTGCTGGGTTCTCTCAATGCTATGAAGGTTTAGTCAAGGAATTTATTGTTAACATTCCTGAGGATATTTCTGATAAGAACAGCAAGGAGTTCTGCAAGGTGTATGTGAAGGGTAAGTGTATAACATTCTCTCATACTGTTATTAATAATTTCCTAGGCAGAAATAATGAGGCTACAGGAGAATTAGAAGTTACAGACAATCAGGTCTGTAGGGAGATTACAGCTAGACAGGTGAAAGTTTGGCCTGTTAAAAAGCATCTTCCTGCTGGGAAGTTGACTGTCAAGTATGCTATCCTGCATAAAATAGGAGTTGCCAACTGGGTCCCTACCAACCATATCTCCACCATTGCTAATACTCTTGGGAGGTTTATTTTTGCTATTGGGACAAAAGTGAAATTTGACTATGGTAGATTTATGTTTGATCAAATCATCAAGCATGCAACTACTAATGTAGTTAAGCTTCCAATTGATTTTCCCTCTATGATTTATGGAATTATCTTGAATCAACATCCTGGTATTCTATGCTCAAATGATTTACCTAGTAGGAGAAAACCAGCTCTGTCTGTGCACTACAAACTCTTTGAAGGCAGTCATGTCGAGGATATTGTCATGACATCTGCCATGAAGAGGCCAACCTCAAAAGTTGGAGCAATTGTTGAGCTTAAGGAGACATGCAAAAAGCTAGGTGAAGGGATGAGGGTAGCCACAACTAGAAAATAATCTTTGGAAGCCTTGATTGCAAGCTTGGAGCAGGCTGAGAGTGAAAATGTTGAACATGCTAATGTCAACCATGAAGAAGAAGCTAAAGCCCACACCTCTAGTGAGAGGTCTGCTAACAATGATGATGCAAGTGGCAATTCTGCTTCTGGTGCTGATGAAGAAGCTGCAAACTCAAGCTCTACTGAGTAGCTCTGTTGGCTTTGGTCCCCCTTGTTTTGATGGTTTTTTTGTTGTTGTTTTGGTGGATTTCTTTGTGTTTTTTTGGTTTGTTTCTCAGCATTCTTACAATTGTGTCTGTACTTGGTGTTGTAACTCTTTAACTTCTGGTATTTCGGTTAATGACTAGATAGACATTTATTTTGTCTCTTTGGTCTCTTTTGGCTAAAAAGAGGGAGAAGTAGCTGTAGATATAGCCGAGTATCTTTGCTTAGCTATGTAGTATTGTTGTTGCTCTGTTTGTCTGATACAGGGGGAGAATTTTCTGGTGTTTATTTGTTTGGCACAGGGGGAGAATTCTCTGTGTTCTGTTTGTGTGAAGCAGTGTGGTTGTTGCTTGGTGTGGACTGGCTTAAGGGGGAGCTGTTGTGTTCTGGGAAGTTGCATGGTCTTGAGGGAGAGTACAAGCGCTTGTGTGTTTATTAGTTGTTATTTTTGCTAGTAATGTGTGTATGTTTGCTTCTGCTGCTGAACTGATGCTCTGATTGATTGCTTGTGAATGTGTGATCTGTTGTTTGTTTTAGCCAAAATTTGCCAAAGGGGGAGTTTGTTGGTTCTATGAATTGGCATCAATTTTGGTAAAACTTAGTGTTATCGCAAGATGTCACGCTTGTAGTCTTGACATGTGATATCAACTCTCTGCAGGTTGTTTAATATGGCTGTGCAGGATTTATTCAAGATGTCAGACCCGATGTTACGACATGTGCATACAGAACATTCAGTCTGAATGTTAGGTATTTTGTTGTTGCGCTTTTCATGCAAGTCTTTGTGTGCTTATGTGGAGATTGCATGCATTATTCAAGGAGTAATTCTATTTAAAGCCAAAATATTCTGTTTAAAATAATTCTATTTAAAGTCTATGCAGGCCCATTCAGAAAGCTTCTATATAAAGACTTTGTAAACCCTGTTTTAAATACAAGAAAATACGAACGTGAAATGAGTGAGGATTAGGGTTTTATTCTTGTGTGAATTGTGAGCCATTCATCCATCTTGTTGATGTGTGAATTGGATTGAGTTTTTGAGTTTTAATTTGTCCACTCTAAGCTTTGAAGTACGAGTGTATTTGTTTACTTGATTGAAGCTTTTAAGCAAGATCAAGTGTGTGTCATTGAAGTGCGTCTTCTTTCTTTTTAGTATTTGTTCTAGTATCACTACTGTGATTGAGGGGGAGTGAGTAGGGTCTCTTGTCTAAGAGTTCTTAGGTGAAAAGACTGTAACTTGAAGTTGTTTACTGAGAGTCTTTGAACTAATTCTGTTTAGTGGATTTCCTTCCTGGCTTGGTAGCCCCCAGACGTAGGTGTGTTTGCACCGAACTGGGTCAACAATTGCTTGTGTCGTTTTTCAATTATTTCTTGATTTTTATTCTTTTCATATTTTGCTTGTTGTTTAGATATTAGTGTCGTAACATTACCTTCGACATCTCATATCTAATACCAGAATTTCAGTTTCTAAACCCATTGAATACAATGCTCCTATTCCTTCTCCAAACTTTGAATTCCCTGTGTTTGAGGTCGAGGAAGAAAGTGATGAAGAAATATCTGATGAATTGTCTCGTCTCCTTGAGCACGAGGAAAAAGCCATTCAGCCATTCGAAGAGCAGATTGAGCTAGTCAACTTGGGTTCCGAGGATGATGTGAAGGAAGTCAAGATTGGGTCTCGATTGTGTCCTGAAGTCAAGAAGGGGTTGATTGATCTTCTTTGAGAGTATTCAAATGTGTTTGCTTTGTCCTATCAAGACATGCCTGGTTTGGATTCTGAGATTGTGGAGCATAGATTGCCGTTGAAGCTACAATGCCCGTTAGTCAAGTAGAAATTGAGAAGGACTCATCCTGATATGGCAGTAAAGATCAAAGAAGAAGTGCAAAAGCAGATTGATGTCGGTTTCCTTGTTACTGCTGAATATCTGCAGTGGGTGGCCAATATTGTGCCTGTTCTAAAGAAGGATGGAAAAGTTCGTATATGCGTTGATTATTGAGATTTGAATAAAGCCAGTCCGAAAGATGATTTCCCTTTACCATACATTGATATGTTGGTAGACGATACAACTAAATTCAAAGTCTTTTCATTTATGGACGGATTTTCCGGTTATAATCAGATTAAGATGGCACCCGAAGATATGGAGAAGACCATATTCATTACACCCTGGGGAACATTCTGTTATAAAGTGATGCCTTTCGGTTTAAAGAATGCTGGTGCAACTTACCAGAGAGCAATGACTACTCTTTTTCATGATATGATGCATAAAGAGATTGAAGTCTATGTTGATGATATGATTGCTAAATCCATTGATGAAGAAGGACATGTTGAACATTTGTTGAAGTTATTCCAGCGTTTGAGGAAGTACAAACTCCGCTTGAATCCCAATAAGTGTACATTTGGTGTTCGTTCTGGTAAGCTGTTGGGCTTTATTATCAGCGAGAAGGGTATTGAGGTTGATCCTGCCAAGGTCAAAGCAATACAGGAGAAGCCTGCGCCCAAAACTGAGAAGCAAGTCAGAGGTTTTCTCGGCCGCTTGAATTATATCTCAAGATTCATTTCACACATGACTGCCACATGTGCGCCTATATTCAAGCTTCTTTGGAAAGATTGGTCTTGTGATTGGACCTAAGATTTCCAGAAAGCTTTTGACAATATCAAAGAATATCTGCTTGAGCCTCTGATTCTATCTCCGCCTGTTGAAGGAAAATTGTTGATCATGTATTTCACTGTGCTTGAAGAGAGTATGGGTTGTGTTCTTGGTCAGCAAGATGAAATGGAAAGAAAGAATATGCTATTTACTACCTCAATAAGAAGTTCATCGACTGTGAGACTCGGTATTCTATGCTTGAAAAGAGTTGTTGCGCATTGGCTTGGGCTGCTAAGCGTATGCTTCAGTATATGTTAAATCATACCACTAGGTTGATATCCAAAATGGATCTAATCAAGTATATTTTTGTGAAGCCTGCTTTAACTGGGAGGATTGTCCGTTGGCAGATGTTGTTATCAGAGTATGATATTGAATACCGATCTTAGAAAGCAATTAAAGGTAGTATCTTGGCTGACCATTTGGCTCACCACCCAATTGAAGATTATCAATAAGTGTAGTATGAATTCCCTGATGAAGAGATTTTGTACTTGAAAATGAAAGATTGTGATGAACCATTGCTTGAAGAAGGGCCAGAACCTGGTTTCCGTTGGGGCATGGTATTTGATGGAGCTGTTAATCAATATGGTAATGGCATTGGGGCAGTGATTATTACTCCTCGAGGCACTCATTTTCCATTTATAGCTAAATTGAATTTCAAATGTACAAATAATATGGCTGAGTATGAATCTTGCATTATGGGGCTTGAAGAGGCCATTGATCTTAGAATCAAATATCTTGACGTCTATGGAGATTCGACTTTGGTTATAAATCAAATCAAAGGTGAATGGGAGATGAATCAACCCGGTTTGATACCATATAGAGATTATGCGAGAAGGATTTCAACTTTCTTTACAAAGGTTGGGTTTCATCACATCCCTCGAGATGAAAACTGAATGGCAGATGCTCTTGCAACATTGGCTTCAATGATTATGGTGAAGTATTGGAATGAAGTTCCTAATTTGACCGTGATGCGTCTTGATAGGCCAACTCATGTGTTTGCTATTGAAGAGGTCAAAGATGAGAAGCCGTGGTATTTTGATATCAAATGTTTTCTCCAAAGTCAGATTTACCCGTCTGGGGCATCTTTGAAAGATAAGAAGACTTTGAGGAGATTAGCCGACAATTTCTACCTGAACGGTGATGTATTGTACAAGAGAAATTTTGGTATGGTTCTGCTCAGATGCGTGGATAGACACGAAGCAGACCTGTTGATGACTGAAGTACATGAAGGTTCCTTTGGTACTCATTCCAATGGACATGCTATGGCTAAGAAGATATTGATAACAAGTTACTATTGGTTGAAAATGGAATCTGACTGTTGCAAGTTTGTGAAGAAATGCCACAAGTATCAAATTTATGCAGATAAGATTCATGTTCCTCCGACACTATTGAACATCATTTCCTCCCCATGGTCCTTCTCCATGTAGGGAATTGATATGATTGGTATGATTGAGCCTAAAGCTTCGAATGGACATTGTTTCATCTTGGTGGCTATTGATTACTTCACAAAGTGGGTTGAAGGGGCATCAAATGCAAATGTGACCAAGCAAGTTGTTTTGAGGTTTATCAGGAATCCGATTATATGGCGATATGGTGTGCCAAGTAAGATCATTACTGATAATGGATCTAACTTGAAGAATAATATGGTGTAAGCTCTTTGCAAAGACTTCAAGATTGCACATCATAATTCCTCTCCATACAGACCGAAGATGAATGAGGCTGTTGAAGCTGCAAACAAGAATATCAAGAAGATCATCCAAAAGATGGTTGTGACATACAAAGATTGGCATGAGATGCTCCCATTTGCTTTGCACGGGTATCGTACATCCATCCGCACTTCAACAGGGGCAACCCCTTTCTCACTTGTTTATGGCATGGAAGTTGTGCTCCCGGTAGAAGTTGAGATCCCATCATTGCGTGTCTTGATGGAAGCCAAGTTGACTGAGGCTGAATGGTGTCAGACCAGGTTTGATCAGCTGAATCTTATTGAGGAGAAAAGATTAACTGCCATGTGTCATGGTCAGTTATACCGGCAAAGGATGAAGAAAGCATTTGATAAGAAGGTCAGACCTCGTGTGTTCAGAGAAGGTGACCTTGTGCTCAAGAAGATTCTATGTTTCAAACCAGATTCTAGGGGAAAATGGACTCCTAATTATGAAGGCCCATATGTTGTTAAGAGAGCTTTTTCACGCGGTGCTTTGATTCTTAAAACTATGGATGGTGAAGAGTTCACTCGTCATGTGAATGTAGATGCAGTCAAGAAATACTTCGCCTAAAAAAAGAAAAGAACAATTCGCTAAGTTGAAAACCCGAAAGGGCGACTTAGGCAAAAATGAGCATCTCGGTGGATTGAAAACCCGAAAGGGTGATCCAGGCAAAAGTTAGAGACATAAAACAGAAAAAAATTATCCCGATAAATTGAGTACCCCACCTTGGGGCAATTTATGCAAAAATAAGGGATTATCGCAAGTAACTGCATCCTGCTGATCTTCAATTTTGAAGACATTCTTGAGCAAGTCGGTCAATTCTGATTCACCATCTCCAGCGGAGACGCCAAGAGCACAACGGATATTAAAATTTGGTAGAAGGATTAGTGATCATTGTATTCAATGTAGTCCTTTTCCATAAAAATTACCATTTTTAAACTTTTGTAAAGATCTTTGGAGTCTTGTCATTTACAGACTACCATCCTATTAAATAAAGTTGAGCTTTTATCCAATTGTTTCTACTCTTATTTATTATTCAGCCAAATAGATATAAATTTTATGATGATCATGTTTGAAATTAAATTTTAAATCAAAATCATGTTTTCTTAAATATATAAAAGTAGTTACTTTAAGCAATCGATATCATTTAAAGGAATATTAACAGCGGTTTGAAAAACGGTGAGCCCTAAATGTGGAGCATTGTTGGTTCTCCCCCAGTAGTGGGCGTGATCCCTATTTCACCCCCCGCAGTTTTTTCCCCAACCGAGTTTTGTTGGTTTCCCCAACCGAGTTTGTTGGCCTCCCTCGTGCGTTATTTCGACAGTTTGCATGGTTTGGATAGAATTTTGCTTCCCCGCAAGTCGTCAGAGTTACTCCTGATTTTGAGCAGCTATTGTGGTTATCCTCTGCAGGGTTGTCTCACATTTGATATGGCGTTGAACTAAAATTCCCCGTAGAGTTTGTAACAGTTTCCTCAACGGATCCTCTCCTGGTGCTTTCCCCAGCCCGTATTGAGCCTTCAAGACGTTTGATCTCTCTCCAGCAGTTGTTTCCATCCTGTGAGGATTGGCTAGGAGTTGTATCGATGATTCAAACCCGTGACATTTGTATCCTTTGTGATCGGTTTGTCAGTATAATCATCATATATACATATACATATACATATACACTAATATAACTTCATTATTACATTATTAGACTTTGTGATTCATTGTTCATTTTGATCCTCTACTATGGTGGTATACTTTCCCCCCATGCAGATTTGGTTTGTTTGTCCTCTTTCAATTGTAGAGTGTCATCCCATTAAGCAGAAAGACGTTAACCTTTCTCTTTCCCCACTGAGTTATTTCCTCGTGGATGGTCATTATTTCATTTTCCTCCCCATGGATTATCTGGATGGAACCACTCCTCTTGAGTTATATCCTCATTGGGTTGAGTTTTTGATTGACCATTTCTTTCTAGATCTTACCTAGATAGATGCTTTTGGTTCCCTGAGAGTGTATTGCCCAGTAACTGGTAATATTCTTCTTAGTTTGAAAGTATTGTCACTTTTGCCCAATACCCGGCGAGAGCAACTTTTTAATCCCCAGTGGATTCGTTTTCACGTTTCCCCAGGAAGTATATCCTTGATATGTCCATCCTAACCGATGACAGATATCTTCTTCCCCTGCTTTGAGTTTATCCTTGATATGTTCATCTTAACCGATGACAGATATTCTCTTTTTGGTATTCTACTCAGTAAAAAGGTAGTTGTAATACCTATTTCTTCCCTAGAGAGTTAATCCTTGATATGTTCATCCTAACCGGTGACAGGTTTCCTTCTCTTTGCGGTCTTCTGTCCAGTAACCGGTAGTTGTAAATCCTGCTTTTTTCCCCTTTTGCAGAGTTTATCCTTGAGATGTTGACTTTAACCGGTGACAAATATTCTCTCTTTGGTATTCTATCCTGTATCCGATAGATGTAATTCCTACTTTTTCAGGTAGTTTATCCTTGATATGTTCAACCTAACCGGTGACGAATATCCTTCCTAATGTCCCTAGGCAAGTCTATCCTTGATATGTTCATCCTAACTGATGACAAATTTTCTTTCCTCTGAGTCTATCCTTGATATGTTAAGTTTAACCAGTGACAAATATTCTCTCTTTGGTCTTCTGCCCAGTAACCGGTAGTTGTAAACCCTATTTTGGCTTTTCCCCAGCTGTTTATTCTTACCCAGTAACTGGTAATGAATACACCTCATGGTTGCCCTCAGCGAGTCATCCTTGATATGTTTACCCTAAGTGGTAACAAATATCCTCATTGTCAGAATTTGTTATCCCATTGCCCAATAACCGGTAAGGGATACTAGATTTATGCTCCTCCTGTGTTGAAGACCTCTTCTTCCCTAGTTGAGTTTGACTGCACATTTCCTTAGTGAAATCGTTGTTTCCTGTTTGGTTCAAGTATTTCAGCTTTTGTTCTGATCTACCCGTTTCCCCTACAGACGTTCCTTTTATTCCCCGGCTGAATCCTTCCATGGATTTATTTTTTTCATGGAATTCCTCAAGCCCCCCAGCAGTTTTAAAGTCGTATCCTGGCCTACGCACAACCCTTTCCCCCTGGAGTCTCTGTCTCCCTAGTGAGTTTTCCTTATGGAAATGCATTACGCTCCTGCGTACTTTCGGTCTCTCTAGTTTTTTTTTCCTTTGTGGCAATATTCTCCCCACAGAGATTATGTTTAACATTCATATCATATGCATCATGAGGTCTCTTAGGGACCAAAATTTATTTCTATATGTTGTTATTTAAGTCCATTCTACTGAGTCGATACGTAGATTTTAACCTTCACCTCCTCAGCTAGAATGCCCTTAAATAGGGGCAGCTGTAAGACCCCAATTTTGACCTTAAGATCCCTCATGCTATCTCATTATATGCATTGGCATTGGGATCACATCTTGGCATCCTCCTCATCCTTCATTCATTGGGTTTGCATTGGGAGAGATCACAAAACAAATTTGATTGTATCATACTTTGTATTTTATCTTTATTTACTAACCAAAATACCAAAAATATGTCATTTGTATAGTTTAACTCTTTTGTAGGTAGTGCACATGCTCATCTATGCTCTATAAAGCTCACATCTAGGGTTTAAGACCCTCATTGCAAGGATCTCAATCAAGAAGTGGTTTACTATGGCTCTAAGTATCATATATGGATCCCCATGATCTTCACATGTTATTTTAATTAAGAAATCATCAAGAGTTTGGAGTTTGTTTGCCTTGGAAACCCTAATTCATATGGATATCTTGTATAACTTCTTCAACAAGCTTCTTCAGCAATTGATAAAATATTTTAAGGGATACTTCATATTTCATCATCTTATGCATATATGATCCTCAATGAGCCCCAAAAGTCAAGATAATAGCAAGCTAGCAAGTTGGTTCATGGTGGTTGACCAGAGGAATTCAACTGATCAAAACCGGGGTTCCCTAGACCCTATCTCCTACAATTTTTATCATATGAAAATGATTCCAAGATAAAAGTTACTCTAAATGACATTCCAAACAACATTCATGTTTAGGTCTAGAGCTAGTTTTGTTTGGAAAGTCATTTTTTATGGTGAAAGATTATAGGTCATTTTGTCTAAACCCTAATTTGGAGGTCAACTTCCCAAGACCATAACTTGCTCAATTTGTATGATATGAAATATATTCAAGTTGTACAGTGAAATTCAAGATGTCTACTTTAACTTTTATGTTTGAAGGAATAGCAAATTCAAATTTTAAATTCATGTGATATGATGAGACATTATAGGTCATTTTGGACCAATGCCATTGAAGAAGTGTTTTTCCTCAACTTCTAAAATGCATAACTACTTCATACTAAATCCGAATGAGGTCAAATATATGACCAATTTGAAGGACTTTGAGATATCTACAAATTTGATGAAGGAACATTTCTCATTTGAATCCCATAGAAAAAGTTACTCAAGGTGGAAGAAGTGAACATATGGCTTGACACTTATAATTTTTTTGATATGTTTGATTTTCCAAACTTCCACCTGAAGATTGATGATGATCCAAGCTTTAAATGAAAAAGTGTTTAACATGAAAGTTGCTCCTCTCAATCTAACCTTTTCAAAAAGTCCAATTTCACCCCATTTGGACTAAGTATGAGTGACTTGCACATGGCTTAAAGTTGGATGACCATTTGGCATAATTGAACTTGCATCTTCCATACACAAATGCATGGCTTGCTAACATGACTTCAGCAATGTTTGTACATGATTTTGAATTTGATTGAATGATTACATGGGCCTATCACACACCCATGCATCCATGCAAAGGGAAGTTTCTATTTTTGAAAATTGGAAACAAGTGTGCAAATATCAAATGCCTTGGCTATAAATAAAGGCCCTTTCACTCAGAATTGAGGACACTTGCACGCCAGTTTTGAATCCCCAACCCTAAACCCTCTCATTCAAAGGACAACCTTCAGGATTTCCATTGGAAATCGAGTTTGAATCTCCACTGTTTTGAGATTCAAATCTCCAAGAGTCCTGCTTCCTTTTTTATTCAATTCCACTCTATCAAGCATCCAGAGCAAGGCTAAGTGAAGTTGGAAGCAAGATCGTGGCCGTCTGAACCTACAGTGGAGGTGATTTTCTCATTTTTTCATTTCTTTGATTCTCACTCAATTCTCCATAATTCTTCTTGATTTTTGGTTGTCTGAAGTCCTACCAATGTAGGCAACAAAATTGAGTTGCTTTGAGGTCAAATCGAAGCAACTCAGATCATGAACGTCAAAATTCAACTCACTGTATCTTTCAATATACTTGAAGTTAGATGAAATCGGGGCCAGATTCGAGCTCCTGAGCATTTTTACTTTAAATTCATGTCCTCCTTTTTTATTTTGGTGATGGTTGAAGGTGGACCAGTCCGGTGAGGTCCACCGGAGAAGAAGACCGGAGTTGTAGCTCCGGCGATGCGTTAGCATGTTGTAATACCCCAAAATTTACCCTTCACTTTTTCATGGAAGCATGGGATTATGTTTCACATTGCATTAGCATTATACTAGGTCATACTCATTGCATACTGCATTAGTGACTGGGAAATCAGGGTTTGATTGATCACTCCTTAACAGAAGGAGCCCACACAAAGCAAAATTGAGATTTGGACTTCATTCTACAAGTATACAAGTCTCAAAGGTCTCAAGGGGTTCCATATGTCTTATTATGGTCCTTAGTTCATCAGTGGAAGATTCAGAGCTCTCAGAGTGTGCATTTGGATTTAATCAGGAAATTAGGGTTTCATGGCTATCTGCAACAGGCAACGTTTGGTTGGAAGTGAAGGAGCTCATTCATATCATGATTAGAAAGGCATCTTGGCCTAGGAAGATTCATAATTATCTCAGGAATATCCATTGGCAATCAGTGCAATCAGTTCCTGATTATTTTGCCCTAAAACTAGGGTTTGGTATAAAATCAGTCTATTTATGATTCCTTGGGTGAAACTCTTTTCCATGGCCCTCCATATGTCCACCAGGGTCTACATACAAAAAATCAGCTCTATATTTGAGCCAGAGGTGCTTCAATTGATCAATGGAATCGAAAATCAGACAGTTTGGGAAAAGTCAACTGTGGGGCCAGAAAAGTCAACTTCTGACATTTTGAAAGTGGAATCTGAAAATTCATGCCTAAGGGAGCCTACATGTTAAATTTGATCAAGGTTGGATCATGGATTCATCATTTAATCAGAAGTTGGAAAAATTACTAAATTTGGAAATAATTGACTTTCCATTTAAGGCAAGTTTTCATGGTTGTTGCACCCACTTTAAGCCCATTTTCCATCAAGATGCAAGCTCCACTTGAAACTTTCTCCAACATGAAAGTTGTTCCTATTGTTTCAAGCTTTCTAGAGATATAACGTTTGTTTCATTTGGATTAAAATTGAGAAAGTTATGCTTGGTCAAAGTGAGACATTATTTTAGGACACTTAGAAAATTAGTCCAAAATATTCAAGATTTGTCAAGACTTATGGGCCATTTTTCTTGCACTTCAAGGCATCTTTTGAAAATACTTTCTTCATGACAATTGCACTTTTCCATGTCCTCTTTTACATCCTTTTGGAATCATCCCATTTGGATCATTGGTTTGAAAGATACACTCATCTAAAGTTGGCATCATGAACTGAATTTTTAGGCAGTATTTAGGCCAAACTGGCCCAACCATTCTGCAGTTATGGAACCTGAACTTCATGGCCATTTTCACCTCTTTCCACTCATCATTTCAACTTGTGTTCAACATGAAAGATGTTAAGCTCCATGCCCTCTTTCTACTGTTTGCATTGCCTTGCTATTTGGTCACATACTCAATAAGATACAAAGCCTCAAAGTCACCCTGTTGGATTGTTTTTTGTGCTGCACAAGCCAAACCAGTCAGACCACAAAATCGACCAGCCCTTGAATTTCCTCATTTGGCCATGTACTTTTGTTGTCAACACACTTAAGTTTTACCACAATTAGAATTTACTTTCACACCTCACTTTTGCACCTTTTGTTCATGAACCAAACCAAACATGTGCAAGCCCATTAAGGACACTTTGATCCACCATATTTAAAGCACATAAACCCTAATCTGAAGTAGTGGTGGCTGCTATTTTTAAAGGAGGAAAGGCAAGCAAAAGGTCCATTTCCATTTTCACAAGTTTCTCAAGTACAAGCATCAAAGCATCTTCCATTTTACTTCCACCCTCTCCATCTTCAAGGGGCAGTGGACCTTTCATCCACTAGGTAAACATTTCACTCACTCTCTTCCATGCTCATGCTATGCTTGCTCATCATATTTTCCATGTTCATTCCATGCTTGTTCACCATTCTTATCATGTTACCATGCCATGCTTATTTTATGATGTTTAACAATATGCTATGTTTGTTGCTGAAGCCCTCACCGTGAGGCATTGCTACTAAGCTTAAGTTTGTGTTGTGAAATTTCTGTCATATCCGTGTGCGTGTAGCTCCCTTGTTGTTCACTTTTCACCATGTTTAATTCATTATTTTCAATGAAACAAGATACCATGATGTTCCTCTCATTTCGTACTTGAGTTTTGCTTTTTATATCATCTCACTTGGAGCACCGTAGCATGAGAAATGTTGTGTGGAAGATTGAGAAAATATACTGCATTTTTCGCGTTTTTCTGCATTTTGCATGGGACTAGGGTTTGTTCTTCATGCAGACCAGACGTGACAATCTTTGGACCGCTGGATCGCTCGCCCACCTTATGATCCTGGCCGCTGGATTTTGTTTTGTCTTGTAGCGCATTAGTGAAAACGTGACCAGTTGATGGAGGTCACATGCATTTTAAAAAAATAAAACGTTACTTTTTTTATTTAATGGTGTCACGCTGAACACTTGGACCGGGCCTTGGCACTCCAGCTGCTGTCCACACCCCCTTCATGGCCCATTAATCCATTCATTCATTCATTTTTCATTTCCTTTTTTTAATTCATTTTATTTTTTCTGTTTTGTTTTTAAATAATAAAAATATTTTATTTTATTCATAAAAATACCAAAAAATACTTTTCACATTTCTTAATGTTTTATTTAATTTTTATTTTCATATTTATTTAATGTTAATATTTTATTTCAATTATTTATTTCAAGTGGTTCTTTTAAGCATACATTTTTTATTAATTTTATTTTCATGATCTAGAATTATTTTTAATTTCTGATTTTTGGGATGAGGGTTAACCAATATCTCATGGTCAACCTGACCTTTTCTTGGAATTTTATTTCCCATTTTTAATTTATTTTGGATTTATTTGTTTGACCTAGTTTGCTTGGTTGACTTCTCATTTGACTTCTGTTTTATTTCAATTAATTTATACACTAATTCACATTATTTTTAAAATATTTTTGGGGGATGATAATGTCCTGACCCCACCTAACTTAGTCTAATTTTTCATAATTTTCTTGATTAATTTACTATTTATTCCATATTTTTTAAGTTGACTTGACTTTACAGTTGACTTTTCCATAATTGATGTTTGACTTAGGGATTGCTTATGGCAATTGAAGAGATCTTTTGATCCTCCCTTGTTCATCTCATATGCCATGTATTAGTGGCCTTTCATCTTGATTTTATTTAATCCTTGAATCATTTCCCGATTAAATTATTCATTGATCCTTTGTGTGCATAACTTCACCTGTCTGATTCATGTGATATTTTTTATACTTGTTTCTTTCATCCATGCTTCTATTGTTTGATTGTTTAACATGTTTATACTTCTCATGCATTGTCTAATGCTTCATTATTTCATTATTTAATTCTTTGATTTGATCATATACTTGATTGCCTATCTTATTGATTGATAACTGTGGCCTACCTGTATGATGTATGAGGCATATATTTTTATTGTGTGATTGCCATGAACAATCCCCATTCATAACAAATGTACCCCTCTCCCATGAAGTGTATAATGTTATTCTTTCATTCTTTATTCATCTGTTAATACAAGAACTAAAACGAACATCCGATAACCATTTCAAAACAAGATCAAAACCTCGATCCAACGTCGAGTAATCATTTTCAAAACTTAACAGAACCAGCACGTGTTCATCCACCCTTTTGTAAGTCGATTGCTTCATGCATAACCATTTCTCTTGTAAGTCGATTGCTTCAGGCATCACCATCTACCTGTAAGTCGATTGCTTCTGGCATCGCCATCTACCCTTATCCCTGGTTCCTTTCCTTGCTCCATTCGTCGATTCTTGTTCCGTTTAGGTAGCACCCATTAGGTAGAACCCTTTGTATGATAACATAGGTAGTATTCCCTCATTCTTTTGTATGATAACATAGGTAGTATTCCCTCATTCTTTTGTATGATAACATAGGTAGAACTCCCTTATTCTTTGCATGCTATCATTAGGTAGATGTTCCCATTTGTAAATCCTAACACTTAGGTCCACATTGCATGACAACTTTAGGGCAGAGCTTCCCCACCTTTTTAGACCTTCCGTGCGTCTCCGATCTTGTGGCATGTATTCCGTTCTATTGCAAAGAGGTAACTGCTTAAGACTCGATTCAGCGAGCTGCGACACCTGCTGTTAGGACGTGAACACATTACCCACTTTCCTTTGACACAACTGGTGTCCTCCTTTGTAAGTCCATGTTCAGATGGAAATCCCTATGTAGCCGAACTACGACAACTCTGATTCTCATGTTCAGATGAGATACGTAGGCACAAGATGCGATGTCTTGCCGAGTTTTTTTCAACTAACAACTAAATCCTTGTTTGCTTTCGCCCTCGTTGCGATTCTTTTCTCTCGCCCTCGTTGCGATCGAAACTTTCCCTTTCTCTTGCCCTAGTTGCAATCGAGACCTTTTTTCCCGCAGTTAGCTGAACTACGATTTTCCTCTCATTTTCATTCCCGATGAGATACGTAGGCATAAGACGTGATGTCTTAGCGATCACACTTCTCTTTAACCCATAGGTAGCCGAGCTACGAAGACTCTGATTCTCATATTCAGGTGAGATACGTATGTAGTGGATGCGACATCCGTGCGAGTCATTTTCTTTTGACCTTTCTTTAGTAAATAGTACATCAGATACACACTCACCCTTTAGACAAGAACAACAAGAGTGGATCCCGTGGAGTACTACAAATGCGTAGGGGTGCTAATACCTTCCCTTCACATAATCGACTCCCGAACCCAAGATTTGGTTGCGATACCTTGTTTTTTCCTTTCCTTTCTCCAGGTTTACTTCGAGCGTTTCCTTTCCCTCCTTTGGGATAAATAACGCACGGTGGCGACTCTTCTGTCATTTCTTTTTTTGCCGGTTGTTTTTTTCGCAGGTTGTGACAGCTGGAGACTCTGCTGGGGACCCTGGTTTCCCTAAGCGAGTCCCTCCTAGCTTTTGTAGGTTTCTTGTTTGTTGGGTGTTTATTCTTTTGCACAGTTATTTATTTACCTGCTTTACCTTATTGCATTCATGTACATATGTTTGCTGTATCTGTGGGTTCTGTGGGTTGTTTGTCTGTTGGGGTGGGATGTTTTATGAGAGATAAGCCCACTACCCAGGCTTGAGCGTACACATAGGTTTTAGAGTGGATAGTCATGAGGCTTGCGTGGCATGTTGCTATGTTAAGTCGTTCATGAAGACCCACATCCAGACGAGGTTTCTTTTGGATATATTCTGTCCTATGGGTGTTCCATAACGATAGATGTTCCTTTAGAAATCGTCGACTCTGGTGACCATTTCCCGAGGACTCGGCCGAGGCCTCTCCTCCGAGACGTGTTTATGTTAGCTCTGGTGGGTGCATTCTCGCTGCTCAATCCGATGACTCCGAGGCTGGGAACTTGCTTTTAGGATGTCCTGTTGAGGAGAGTCAGTGGAGGTCTTTTGTCCCGTAATAATGCCAAACCTTCAGTGGTAAACGTATTATTCCCGATTGAAGGGCTGAAGCTGATGAACTACTGTTCTTAGAACCTACTAGTGAGGGACGGGCTAAATTCAGGAAACCTTAACCTTCAACCAACCCGGTTTTCTGGAGCAGAGTTTTGATCTTGTATTATATTCCTCAGGGGGTTTCTCTTCAGATAGTACAACCCGACATTTATCCAAGCAGATACAGCAGTCCTGATTTCCATGTCACTGCATTGCATCACATCATTTTGCATTCATATCATTTAACATATGTTTATCTATTACTAGGGGGTTTACATCTTCTTCTTGATTCTGGTCGGGGTTCTCTGGTTCTCCTAAGATGGACATTGGCAGAAAGAGACATGTCGCCTACAAGTTTCCAGTGGTTTGTTTGGATCCCATTCAGCAACTGATGAAGTTAATGGATCATGATTCTCTAGAAAGATTCCGGAAGGATTACGGTTTGATTCTAAGTTTCGTCACGTTTCTCTCCAAAGATCAACACGATGCTCTTTTTACACTGCTGCAGTTCTATGACCCTCCGTTGAGGTGTTTTACGTTCCCGGATTATATTTTGGTCCCTACTTTGGAGGAGGTTGCCAGTTTTCTCAGAGTTCCTATCAAGTCGCAGTTGCTATTCTACAATTCTGAGTTTCTGCCTGATCTCAGCATGGTTGCTTCAGCCACATATTTGGGGAAATCAGTCTTGAAGGCTAATATGTGTCAGAAGGGAGGAGTCAGTGGTTTTCATTTGAGTTTCTTAGTGGGGGAAGCCAAGAAGAAGCTTGAAGATGGTGATCAGAGAGGTTTCAATGTTGTGTTGGCTCTTTGCGTATACGGAATTGTCCTGTTCCCTAATGTTGCAAAATTTATGGACGTAGACGCAATACGCCTATTCGTGTTGGGAAATCCGGTGCCGACCTTGCTAGGAGATTTCTTTCATTCAGTGTATCACCGGAATGAGAATAGAAAAGGAGGATTGGTGAATTGTTGCGCACCATTGTTTCATAAGTGGTTCAGTTCCCACCTACCCAAGTCAGGAGCGTTTGTTGACCTCAAGGACTCGTTGAGTTGGTCGAAGAGATTGAAGGGGATAAGAGCTAAGGATATTTCTTGGTGGTCAGACCGGAACTTGCTTCGGGCGGATATTATTCACAGTTGTGGGAACTTCCCAAATGTACCGTTGGTAGGAAGAAGAGGAGGCATCAACTATAATCCTTCTCTAGCAGTTAGACAGTTTGGATATGCTCTAAGAACTCCGCCTTTGGAAAAGGATGTGGAAGAATCTCTATTTTTCCATTCTTCATCTGATTTGACTGTGTTCCATAAGGCAGCAGAGGCCTGGCTCAAGGTAATTAAGAGAGGAAGGGCTGTGCTTGGAAAAGGAGATTGCAGGACTTACCCTCATTATGAAGATTGGCTTCAGGGAAGAGTTGAAGAGTTTGGTCTGCCGTTTCCTATTGAAGAACCTTTGTATCCACCTACTCCTGAGCAGTCAACAATGGTGAGTCGAAAGGAGTATGACAAATTGAAGAATGCCATGGAGGGACTTCAAACTGAAAACTCGGAGTTGAGTGTGAAATTGCAGGACTGTATGCGTCTATTCCATGAGGCAGAATATCAGAAGAGGGAAGCTGTTAGATTGCAAGAGGAAGTAGAGAAGAAATTAGCTGTGGAGGTGGACCTCTTCAGGAAGACAGACAAAGCCTTGGGGTCATCCAGTTCCGAGTTGAGGCGAGTCAAGCAGCAGTTAATAGATGCCCATGGTAAGTTAGCTGGGTGGCAAGAGCAATGGGATGCATTTTCAGCTTCTAGGAAGGCAAAAGAAGAGGAGATGGTGGCTCAATTGACTGGTCAGATGGAGAAGTTGAAGAATTTGCTGAAGGAGAAAAACAACGAGCTTCTGTGCGCCCGTTCAACCAATGGTTACATCGCAGATCAACTCAGCAAGGCTCAAGAGCAGATTGAAGAACTCAAAGTCCTGGCAGGTCTGAAGAAGTCTAGACTTGAAGAGGTATTCGGGGAGGATAATGGGAATTACCACATAGAGCACATCAATAAACTGAATATGGTTATTCACAAGAGGAATCTGCTTATCCGGCGTTTGACAGAATCTCCAGATCATCCCGACACGATGACATTGCTAGCTGAAGTGAGGAGCAGTCCTTATGGGTTATATATAGGAGGCTGAGTCTTGATTATTGTTCCTCCTCCTACTTGTTGATTTGCTTTGTTGCTTTGTAGTGATGATCCACAGGCTTGTTGTGGAGATCCTCTCTTGATGTACTGTTGGCCAAGGCCCTTCTCTTTGAACTCATGTGTATGATGGTTTTTTCTCTATTGCATCTTGATCTCAGAAGCTTATCCACGACTCGGTCTTCTTGCACTTTTATCTGATGTGAGACTGAAATCAAGGGGATAGAATACCCTTTGGAATTGATAAACATGTCATTGCATTTACATATTCATTTGCATGTCTTGCATAACAGGTACCACCGCGGTGTTCTCATTTGTTTGATGTTCCACTAGCAGGATAGCTGACTCAGGAATTCACCGGTACGGTACCCGCAGAAACCAACAGAGAGCAATGGAAGGCCTACAAGCAGAGCTCGCCGAGATGAGGATCCGCATGACCCAATTCATGGATGTGGTCCAGGGGGTGGCTCAAGGATAGCAAGAGCTCAGACAGATGATACAGAGGAATCCCGCCACTACTCAACCAGAGACAGTGACTGATCCTCCAGTTGGAGAAGTTAACGGACCCAATAGACCGGGGCCTGTCCCGATCCCACGTGTCAACCCTGATCAACAACCCATTCATGATGATCAGGAGGATCAGTTCACCTTGATGCAGGAGGACTTTGGCATGGGCCATGGCATGGACCCCATGTTTAGAAGGTTGGAGGAGAGACTGAAAGCGGTGGAAGAACATAATGCTATGGGGGTAGATGTTGCTGACTTGGGGCTGGTCCCAGGTGTGAAGGTGCCACCAAAATTCAAAGTTCCGATATTTGACAAATACAATGGCAACTCTTTCTCAAAGACTCATGTGCAAGCCTACTTCCGTAAGATGGTTGCATACTCCGACGATGAGAAGCTACTCATGTACTTCTTCCAGGACAACCTAGTTGGGGCATCCCTGGGATGGTATATGAGGCTAGACAGAGCCCACATCCGTTGCTGGAGAGATTTGGCTGAGGCTTTCGTAAAGCAGTATCAATACAACACAGACATGGCGCCTGACAGAACTCAACTTCAGAATCTGTCTCTCAAGAGCAATGAATGTTTCAGAGAATATGCTCAGCGCTGGAGAGAGACAGCTTCCCGTGTTCAGCCTCCAATGTTGGAGAAGGAGATGGCCAACATGTTCATGAACACTCTGCCCGGGTCTTACTTGGAGCGTTTGGTGGGTTGCAATGCCTCCAATTTTGCTGATGTAGTCTCTACCGGTGAGAGGGTGGAGAACTACTTGAAGACGTGCAAGATCCAAAATGGGGTTGGATCATCATCAGGGGTGAAGAAGCCGTTCATTCAGGGACAAAAGCGGAGAGAGGGGGATGCCAATTCGTTGTCTTCATATCAGAGCAGGGGTATCAGAAAGAACAGTTTCCAGAACTATCATCAACAACCGTATGTGGCAGCTGTGACCATTCCGGCTGCAGCACCAGTGCAACAACAACAACCACAGCGTCAACCAACTCAGTACCAACAACAGCAACAGGGTAACAAACCCGCCTACCAATAGAGGCAGAAGATGATGGACAGGCGTTTCGAGACTCTTCCAATGTTGTACGCTCAATTGCTTCCTAGCCTTCAACAGTTACAATTTGTGCAGTTGCGCACTCTGGCTCCTCCCGTTGGCAGACTTCTAGTGGGTTATGACGCCAATGCTAGGTGTAATTTCCACTATGGGGCACCTGGCCACAATATTGAGAACTGCAAAGCTTTTAAGCACGTAGTTCAGGACCTCATAGACTCAAAGGCCATCAAATTTGCGCCGGCTCCTAATGTCGTCAACAATCCCATGCCACATCATGGTGGTGCAAATATTAATATGGTGGGAGGAGAAGCCATATCCGTCAAAGATGTGTTGAAGCTAAAGACTCCGCTGTTGGAGATTAAAGACTGCTTGCTGAAGGCTGATGTTTTCCCCGGTTGTGGCAACGGTTGTTTGGGTTGTGTCGCACAGAGGGGAGGTTGTATGAAGCTACAACAGGGTATCCAGGCCTTGCTTGACAATGGTATCCTCAAAGTTGTAGACTTGTCTGTCCAAGAGTTTGTTGAAGGAGTTGCTGAAGAGGTGTTTGAAGATGCTATTGATGAATTCACAAGAGTTGATCCTGTTGATTGTGTAATTCCCATTGATGTATTTAATTTTTCCAATGTTGTTACTGATATCTCAAACAATATGGTTGATTCTGATGTAATTGAACTTGATTCCGATGTTTCGGATGTTTATGTTTCAATGAATGAAATTTCTGAATATGACTGTGATATTGCTACTATCACCATTTTCTACCCAACTGCTCAGATCAGTGTGCCAGAAGCGCAACCAGTGCGACCATCCACTATGACCATCACGACCCCTGGTCCTTTACCTTTCGCCAGCGAAAGGGCCATTCCTTGGCATTATGGGGGGAGTGTGTACACGCACGATCATGGAGTGGAGCAGCCACTGAAAATAGAGGAGAAGTTTGAATCTGAAGTTGAGATAGTAGATCCTGCAGTGGACAATGTTGGTGGAATCGGGCGATTCACCAGGAGTGGTAGACTGTTCTCACCACCCGTTACCCAAGCTGATAGTGCTGACGCCGTGGCCAAGGCCAAAGGCAAGCAAGTTGTGAATGAGGATACCTCAGCACCACAGGCTGGCTCTGAGCCTACTTTCGCGAAGGATGTGGACGAGCTCTTGAGGATCATAAAGAAAAGCGACTACAAGGTAGTCGACCAGTTGATTCAGACGCCATCCAAGATATCTATTCTCTCACTCCTGCTGTGTTCGGAGGCACACAGGGAGGCACTTCTGAAGGTTCTTAATGCTGCATATGTGCCTCAGGAGATCTTAGTGAACCAATTAGAAGGGATCGTTGCAAATGTTCATACAAGCAACAGGTTGGGTTTTACTGATGCTGACTTGACACCAGCTGGACGCAATCATAACAAGGCTTTGCACATTTCGATGGAATGCAAAGACACTGTGTTATCACATGTTCTGGTGGATATAGGTTCCCCTCTCAATGTGCTACCCAAGAGAGCCCTGTCAAGGTTAGAAGTAGAAGGTTTGGTCTTAAAGCCTTCCGATATTGTGGTGAGAGCCTTCGATGGTTCAAAGAGGTCGGTGTTTGGAGAGGTAGAATTGCCAATTCAGATTGGATCACAAACCTTCAACACCGTCTTCTATGTGATGGATATCAGTCCCTCGTACAGCTGCCTGCTGGGTCGTCCTTGGATCCACAATGCTGGGGCAGTCTCCTCAACTCTGCATCAGAAGATCAAATTCCCAGCCAATGGAAGAATTATCACTGTCTGTGGTGAGGAGGACATTTTGGTCAGTAACCTGTCTACATTCAAGTACGTAGAGGTAGAAGGTGAAATTCATGAGACTCTCTGTCAGGCCTTTGAGGCAGTTCAGATCAAGGATGCAGCTCCGGTGGAAGAGGTTAAAGCAGGTGCCTCTATCTCGTCATTCAAGCAGGCACAGGCCGTGGTGAATTCAGGTGTTGCTCCCGGTTGGGGACGTCTGTTGGAGTTACCGATGAAAGAAGATAAGTTCGGGATTGGGTATCAGCCATCGTTAACTTCTACAACTTCAACGCCTCAGACTCGTCAGGGGCCGATTACTTTCTCCAGTGCTGGCATCATTCAGTATGGCAAAATCTCTGCAATCAACGAAGAAGATAGGGATAGTGATTGCGACATTGACGACTGGGTGCGTCCGAGGGTCCCGGGTGAAGTCATCAACAATTGGTCTTCTGAGGATATTTTCCAAGTCACTCTTCTTGAAGAGTAATTTTCTTTGTTTGTTCATGCATGTCCAAGTCTTACGTTCCGCCCAGGGCGTAATGACTCATTGTAGGGCTCATCTATGTGAATACCTGCATTTTTATCATAAATGAAGGACGTCTTTTTGCATTCAAATATTTTGCTCACTATTTTTCTATTTTTGCAGTTTTCAAAAAAACCAAAAATCAAAAAATATTTGGCAATGTTTAGTTTAGTTTTCACTCACTGTTCACACTCATAAGCACATACCATCACTCATGCAGATGCACGTCACTGGATCCTATCGATAACAGTTCTGCTATGGCTCACTTCGACTTTGAAAATCCGATCTTTCAAGATGAAGAAGAGGGTGATGAAGACTGTGAACTCCCTGAAGAACTTGCCAGGTTGTTAAAACAGGAGGAAAGGGTCATTCAACCGCATCAAGAGTCTACTGAAGTGATTAATCTCGGCACCGAGGACGCCAAGAGAGAAATCAAGATAGGGGCTGCTTTGGAAGGTGATGTGAAGAAGGGGTTGATTGAATTGCTGCAAGAGTATGTCGACATCTTCGCCTGGTCTTATCAGGACATGCCAGGACTCGACACAGACATTGTGGTACACCGTTTGCCTCTCAAAGAGGATTGTCCTCCGGTCAAGCAGAAGCTCAGAAGAACAAGACCAGAGATGGCTGTCAAGATAAAGGAAGAATTACCAATTATCCGCCATGGGTTGCAAATATCGTCCCAGTACCTAAGAAGGATGGAAAGGTACGGATGTGCGTTGACTACCGGGATCTGAACAGAGCTAGTCCTAAAGATGATTTCCCATTACCTCACATCGACGTTTTGGTGGATAACACGGCTCAGTACTCGGTATTCTCCTTCATGGATGACTTTTCTGGCTATAATCAGATTAAGATGGCACCAGAAGACATGGAAAAGACAACTTTCATAACCCCATGGGGCACCTTCTGCTACAAAGTGATGCCGTTTGGTCTAAAAAACGTTGGGGCAATAAATCAACAAGCTATGGTGACTCTTTTCCATGATATGATTCATCATGAAATCGAGGTTTATGTTGATGATATGATTGCCAAATCTCAGACAGAAGAAGAACATTTGGTGAATCTGCGGAAACTGTTTGAGCGTTTGAGGAAATTCAAGCTGAGGCTTAATCCGAACAAGTGTACTTTCGGGGTGAGATCCGGAAAGCGGCTGAGTTTTGTTGTTAGTGGAAAAGGGATTGAGGTGGATCCTGACAAAGTGAAAGCGATACAAGAAATGCCTGAGCCAAGAACGGAAAAACAAGTCTGTGGTTTCTTAGGGAGGTTGAATTACATTGCAAGGTTCATCTCTCACCTAACAGCCACGTGCGAGCCAATTTTCAAGTTGCTAAGAAAAGACCAGGCTATCAGGTGGAATGATGATTGCCAAAGGGCTTTTGAAAAGATAAAAGAGTATTTGCAGAATCCTCCTATCCTTATGCCTCCAATCCCAGGGAGACCGCTGATTATGTACTTGACAGTACTTGATAATTCCATGGGTTGTGTTCTTGGTCAACACGACGAGACAGGTAGGAAAGAGCATGCCATCTACTACCTGAGTAAGAAATTCACAGATTGCGAGTCGAGATACTCAATGCTTGAGAAGACATGTTGTGCACTTGCATGGGCTGCTAAGCGATAGAGATAATACATGCTGACTCATACAACCTTACTGATCTCCAAGATGGATCCAGTCAAGTATATATTTGAGAAGCCAGCTCTCACCAGAAGGGTTGCTCGTTGGCAAATGGTACTGACAGAGTATGACATCCAATATACATCCCAGAAAGCCATCAAGGGGAGTATTCTGTCAGACTATCTTGCTCAACATCCGATTGAAGACTATGAGCCGATGAAGTTTGATTTTCCAGATGAAGATATCATGTTCCTCAAGATGAAAGACTTTGAAGAGCCAGTTGTTGAGGAGGGACCTGATCCAGATGAAAAGTGGACTTTAACGTTTGATGGGGCCGTCAACGCCAAAGGAAGTGGAATTCGTGCTGTCATCACTACTCCGAAAGGTGCCCACATGCCTTTCACCGCTCGCCTGACTTTCGAGTGCACCAATAACGAAGCTGAATATGAGGCTTGTATCTTGGGTATTGAGCAAGCCATTGATTTAAGAATCAAGACTCTGGACATCTACGGAGATTCAGCTCTAGTGATCAATCAAGTGAATGGTGATTGGAATACTCTCCAGCCTAATCTGGTCCCCTACAGAGATTACACGAGAAGACTGTTGACTTTCTTCACAATAGTAAAGTTGCATCATATACCTCGTGACGAAAACCAGATGGCAGATGCTCTTGCTACTCTATCCTCCATGATCAAGGTGATTCGGTGGAACTACGCTCCCAGGATCGATGTTATGTGCCTTGATAGGGCCGCATATGTGTTTGCTGCTGAACTGGTAGTTGATGACAAGCCCTGGTATCACGACATCAAGTGCTTTCTGAAGAATCAAGAGTACCCTGCAGGGGCATCCAACAATGATAGAAATACTTTGAGAAGATTGGCAGGCAGTTTCTTCTTGAACAAAGACGATGTGCTGTATAAGAGAAACTTCGACATGGTTTTGCTCAGATGCGTGGATAGACACGAAGCAGACATGTTAATGCAGGAAGTTCATGAAGGCTCCTTCGGTACTCATGCCGGCGGACATGCAATGGCTAAGAAATTATTGAGAGCGGGTTATTACTGGATGACCATGGAATCTGATTGTTTCAAGTATGCTCGGAAGTGTCATAAATGCCAGATTTATGCTGATAAGGTGCATGTGCCGCCGAATCCTCTGAATGTGATGTCTTTGCCGTGGCCGTTTGCTATGTGGGGCATTGATATGATTGGAAAGATTGAGCCGACTGCTTCCAATGGGCATCGCTTCATCCTTGTTGCCATCGACTATTTCACCAAGTGGGTCGAAGCATCGTCATTTGCAAAGGTCACCAGACATGTGGTTGCCCGTTTCATTAAGAAAGAAATCATTTGTCGTTATGGGATTCCCGAAAGAATCATTACTGATAATGGTTCTAATCTCAATAACAAAATGATGAAGGAGTTGTGCAAGAACTTCAACATTCAACATCATAATTCTTCCCCTTATCGTCCTAAGATGAACGACGCTGTTGAGGCAGCAAATAAGAACATAAAGAAGATTGTGCAGAAGATGGTCGTTACGTACAGAGATTGGCATGAGATACTACCCTTCGCCTTGCATGGGTACCGTACTTCAGTACGTACATCGACCGGGGCAACCCCTTACTCCCTTGTGTATGGTATGGAAGCAATCCTACCTGTTGAAGTGGAGATTCCTTCTCTAAGAGTCCTGTTGGATGTCAAGTTAGACGAAGCTGAATGGATTCGAACAAGGTTCAACGAATTGAGTCTTATCGAAGAGAAGCGAATGACAGCCATTTGTCATGGGCAGTTGTATCAGAGTCGGATGAAGAGAGCCTTTGATCAGAAAGTGCGTCCTCGATGTTTCCAAGTCAAAGATTTGGTGTTGAAAAGGATCCTTCCTCCTCAGACAGATCACAGGGGCAAGTGGACTCCTAACTATGAGGGACCATATATTGTCACTAAGATTTTTGATGGTGGAGCCTTAATGCTTGCAAGTATGGATGGTGAAGACTTCACTTCCCCTGTGAACTCAGACGCGGTTAAAAAATACTTCGCATAAAATAGACCCGCTGGACAATAAAAAGAATAGTCCAGGCAAAAAATGGGCATTCCGGCGAACCAAGAAAATGAAAAAGGTTCGGGCAAAAGTTAGGGATTAAAAATGAAAAGATCGTACACCCGGTAAGTTGAAAACCTGAAAAGGCAACTTAGGCAAAATGGGTATCCCGGTGGATTGAAAACCCGAAAGGGCGATCCAGGCAAAAGTTAAGGATTAAGCGAATGACTGCGTTCTGAGTGGTTCTGAATCTCATCTCGTGTCGATAACTGGAAACTTTCAAAGGATAGGAAACAATCCAATCACTTTTTTTCAGAAAGCTGATCATCTGGAGGATCTTGAAGACGAGCGAGTCATAGCAGAATTGGAACCCGATAGAAATCCATTTCACATTGCCATTAGATTAATTTCTGTTTTTATCTTTTATGCGATTACCTCTTTCCAGGGATTGCTTCCTGATGTAAATGCCTATTCAGAGGCCATTCAATCAATAAAATCATGTTATTTAATATATCTCTATTTTTCATTTTACTGTTTTGTTTGCAAAAATGACGTCCGAATTTTTGATAAACATTGCATCATGAAACATAAGAGCTTTACAGGTACACACTCAATAAACATTTGAAATTTCTGTAAATTTTGAGTGCTTTGGATCGTCTATTCAGAACAGGTACACTCGGGGCATTTCCTTAAGGTTCCCGGCAGACGATCGCGATTGTTTTGCTTCAACAGTTGGAGTATGGTATCTTATCCTTGCAGAGCTGTTAGAGCATTGGATTCTTCAATCCCCAACAGTTTCTCACTACCATACTTCCCCAAGCGTGTGTTTCAGACTATACACTCCCCAATAGAGTTGACAGTGCCAGACTGTATATCCCCAGCGGAGTTGATAGTGCCAGACTGTATCTTCCCAGCAGAAGCAGCTGCTCCTCAGAGTTCGATGCCAGGTCGATGATCTCGACGCTAGATCCAAGGTCTCTTTCCTTGAAGCAGAATCTTGATATCGTATCGGTGTTTGCTTCCCTTGCTGAGTCGTCTCTCTCGCAGATTTTGGTTGCCAAAACCACTGTCGCTTTCCTCAGCAGCAGGCTTTCAATGCCATTCTCTCCTCAGTCAGAGTCTCGGTATTTTGTCATTGCCAGAACACCGCGTGGCCGGTCATCTCCCCACAAAGTTCATTTTGTTGTGCATATCTAATAGCATTGTTAGGGTCCAAAAGATTGTAATCATTTCCCCGGCAGAATTCCTTGCCTCGGCTTGGCATTCTTCCCAGCATTTCGCATCCCTGCATGTAGAATCATATTGCACTGCATCCTCCCAAATTGCGTAGCATTTCCATTTTCATGGAGCATTACGCCATCGAAAAATTGAAACATACACATATAAAGCATAAAACATTCTCGGTATCCCAAGCGATAAGGCAGAAGTTGTTTCCAATACTAAGACAGAAGGTTGTTCATGACTTATTATCCCTAGCATAGGTCGTTGGCCCACGTGCCGCCTCAATTATCATTTTTCCCTATTTCTGCCGATACTGACAGGCACGAAAGTTTTCCGGTGTTCAGACCGAAGTGGCATTCAGGCCAATTTTCCGGTATTCAGACCGAAGTGGCATTCAGGCCAATTTTCCGATGTTCAGATCGAAGAAGTTTTCGACGTTCAGGTCGATGCAACTTGTGGCATTCAGGCCAGTTCCCGGTATTCAGACCGAAGTGGCATTCAGGCCAAGTTTCCGATATTCAGATCGAAGAAGTTTCTGACGTTCAGGTCGATGCAACTTGTGGCATTCAGGCCAGTTTATCGGTATTCAGACCGAAGTGGCATTCAGGCCAATTTTCGGGTATTCAGACCGAAGTGGCATTCAAGCCAATTTTCTGGTGTTCAGACCGAAGTGGCATTTAGGCCAATTTTTCGGTATTCAGACCGAAGTGGCATTCAGGCCAATTTTCCGATGTTCAGATCGAAGAAGTTTCCGACGTTCAGGTCGATGCAACTTGTGGCATTCAGACCAGTTCCCGGTATTCAGACCGAAGTGGCATTCAGGCCAATTTTTCGATGTTCAGATCGAAGAAGTTTCCGACGTTCAGGTCGATGCAACTTGTGGCATTCAGGCCAGTTCCCGGTATTCAGACCGAAGTGGCATTCAGGCCAAGTTTCCGATATTCAGATCGAAGAAGTTTCCGACGTTCAGGTCGATGCAACTTGTGGCATTCAGGCCAGTTTTCCGGTATTCAGACCGAAGTGGCACTCAGGCCAATTTTCCGGTATTCAGACCGAAGTGGCATTCAGGCCAATTTTCCGGTATTCAGACCGAAGTGGCATTCAGGCCAATTTTCTGATATTCAGACCGAAGTGGCA
This sequence comes from Lathyrus oleraceus, assembly GCF_024323335.1. Lineage (NCBI taxonomy): Eukaryota > Viridiplantae > Streptophyta > Magnoliopsida > Fabales > Fabaceae > Lathyrus > Lathyrus oleraceus. Next base: position 310,318,102 of record NC_066583.1, read on the forward strand.
TTCAGACCAATTTTCCGGTATTCAGATCGAAGAAGTTTCCGACGTTCAGGTCGACGCAACTTGTGGCATTCAGGCCAATTTTCCGGTATTCAGATCGAAGAAGTTTCCGACGTTCAGGTCGACGCAAATTGTGGCATTCAAGCCAATTTCCGGTATTCATACCGAAGTGGCATTCGGCCAATTTTCCGGTATTCAGACCGAAATGGCATTCAGGCCAATTTTCCTATATTTAGATCGAAGAAGTTTCCGACGTTCAGGTCGACGCAACTTGTGGCATTCAGGCCAGTTTCCGGTATTCAGACCGAAGTGGCATTCAGGCCAGTTTTCCGGTATTCAGACCGAAGTGTTGTTCAGTCTAGTTTCCCGGTGTTCAGATCGATGTTTGATAATCTAGTATCTCCCGATGCTCAGATCGAAGTCATTTCCAGTATTCAGATTGATGAGCGGCATTCAGGCCATGGTTATTTCTGTGTTACCATTTATTTTGGTATCCAGGTTAACATTCTTTTCTGGTGTACAGACCGATTCTTACCGTACCAGACGGATCTTTTTTTTCAAGACCACCTCTTTGCCGATTCTAACAGGCATTGTTACTTCATTTCACTTCAGTGTAAATTTTCGGGCTTTTTATTGTATTCAATCCCTTGATACCTCGAAAGTGCGAAAGCCGCAACTATCTTCCTTTCGGGTCTCCAGTTTATTGAATAGGGGCAACTGTAATACCCCAAAATTTACCCTTCACTTTTTCATGGAAGCATGGGATTATGTTTCACATTGCATTAGCATCATACTAGGTCATACTCATTGCATACTGCATTAGTGACTGGGAAATCAGGGTTTGATTGATCACTCCTTAACAGGAGGAGCCCACACAAAGCAAAATTGAGATTTGGACTTCATTCTACAAGTATACAAGTCTCAAAGGTCTCAAGGGGTTCCATATGTCTTATTATGGTCCTCAGTTCATTAGTGGAAGATTCAGAGCTCTCAGAGTGTGCATTTGGATTTAATCAGGAAATTAGGGTTTCATGGCTATCTGCAACAGTCAAGGTTTGGTTGGAAGTGAAGGAGCTCATTCATATCACAATTAGAGAGGCATCTTGGCCTAGGAAGATTCACAATTATCCCAGGAAGATCCATTGGCAATCAGTGTAATCAGTTCTTGATCATTTTGCCCTAAAACTAGGGTTTGGTATAAAATCAGTCTATTTCTGATTTCATGGGTGAAACTCTTTTCCATGGTCCTCCATATGTCCACCAGGGTCTACATACAAAAAATCAGCTCTTTATTTGAGCCAGAGGTGCTTCAATTGATCAATGGAATCGGAAATCAAATAGTTTGGGAAAAGTCAACGATGGGGCCAGAAAAGTCAACTCCTGACATTTTGAAAGTGGAATCTCAAAATTCATGCCTAAGGGAGCCTACATGTGAAATTTGATCAAGGTTGGATCATGGATTCATCATTTAATCAGGAGTTGGAAAAGTTACTAAATTTGGAAATAGTTGACTTTCCATTTAAGGCAAGTTTTCATGGTTGTTGCACCCACTTTAAGCCCATTTTCCACCAAGATGCAAGCTCCACTTGAAACTTTCTCCAACATGAAAGTTGTTCCTCTTGTTTCAAGATTTCTATAGATATAACGTTTGTTTCATTTGGATTAAAATTGAGAAAGTTATGCTTGGTCAAAGTGAGACATTATTTTAGGACACTTAGAAAATTTTCTAAGTCCAAAATCTTCAAGATTTGTCAAGACTTATGGGCCAGTTTTCTTGCACTTCAAGGAATCTTTTGAAAATACTTTTTTCATGACAATTGCACCTTGCCATGTCCTATTTCACATCCTTTTGGAATCATCCCATTTGGACCATTGGTTTGAAAGATACACTCATCTAAAGTTGGCATCATGAACTGAATTTTTAGGTAGCATTTAGGCCAAACTGGCCCAACCATTTTGCAGTTATGGAACCTGAACTTCAAGGCCATTTTCACCTCTTTCCACTCATCATTTCAACTTGTGTTCAACATGAAAGATGTTAAGCTCCATGCCCTCTTTCTACTGTTTGCATTGCCTTTCTATTTGGTCACATGCTCATCAAGATACAAAGCCTCAAAGTCACCCTGTTGGATTGTTTTTTGTGCTGCACAAGCCAAACCAGTCAGACCACAAAATCGACCAGCCCTGGCATTTCCTCATTTGGCCATGTACTTTTGTTGTCAACTCACTTAAGTTTTACCACAATTAGAATTTCCTTTCACACCTCACTTTTGCACCTTTTGTTCATGAACCAAACCAAACATGTGCAAGCCCATTAAGGACACTTTGATCCACCATATTTAAAGCACATAAACCCTAATCTGAAGTAGTGGTGGCTGCTATTTTCAAAGGAGGAAAGGCAAGCAAAAGATCCATTTCCATTTTCACAAGTTTCTCAAGTACAAGCATCAAAGCATCTTCCATTTTCCTTCCACCCTCTCCATCTTCAAGGGGCAGTGGACCTTTCATCCACTAGGTAAACATTTCACTCACTCTCTTCCATGCTCATGCTATGCTTGCTCATCATATTTTCCATGTTCATTCCATGCTTGTTCACCATTCTTATCATGTTACCATGCCATGCCATGCTTATTTTATGATGTTTAACAATATGCTATGTTTGTTGCTGAAGCCCTCACCATGAGGCATTGCTACTAAGCTTAAGTTTGTGTTGTGAAATTTCTGTCATATCCGTGTGCGTGTAGCTCCCTTGTTGTTCACTTTTCACCATGTTTAAGTCATTATTTTCAATGAAACAAGATACCATTATGTTCCTCTCATTTCGTACTTGAGTTTTGCTTTTTATATCATCTCATTTGGAGCACCGAAGCATGAGAAATGTTGTGTGGAAGATTGAGAAAATGTACTGCGTTTTTTGCGTTTTTCTGCGTTTTGCATGGGACTAGGGTTTGTTCTTCATGCAGACTAGACGTGGCAATCTTTGGACCGCTGGATCGCGCGCCCACCTTATGATCCTGGCCGCTGGATTTTGTTTTGTCTTGTAGCGCATTAGTGAAAACGTGACCAGTTGATGGAGGTCACATGCATTTTTAAAAAATAAAACGTTACTTTTTTTATTTAATTGTGTCACGCTGAACACTTGGACCGAGCCTTGGCGCTCCAGCTGCTGTCCACACCCCCTTCATGGCCCATTAATCCATTCATTCATTCATTTTTCATTTCCTTTTTTTAATTCATTTTATTTTTTCTGTTTTGTTTTTAAATAATAAAAATATTTTATTTTGTTCATAAAAATACCAAAAAATACTTTTCACATTTCTTAATGTTTTATTTAATTTTATTTAATTTTTATTTTCATATTTATTTAATGTTAATATTTTATTTCAATTATTTATTTCAAGTGGTTCTTTTAAGCATACATTTTTTATTAATTTTATTTTCATGATCTAGAATTATTTTTAATTTCTGATTTTTGGGATGAGGGTTGACCAATGTCTCATGGTCAACCTGACCTTTTCTTGGAATTTTATTTCCCATTTTTAATTTATTTTGGATTTATTTGTTTGACCTAGTTTGCTTGGTTGACTTTTCATTTGACTTCTGTTTTATTTCAATTAATTTATACACTAATTCACATTATTTTTAGAATCTTTTTAGGGGATGATAATGTCCTGACCCCACCTAACTTAGTCTAATTTTTCATAATTTTATTGATTAATTTACTATTTATTCCATATTTTTTAAGTTGACTTGACTTTACAGTTGACTTTTCCATGATTGATGTTTGACTTAGGGATTGCTTATGGCAATTGAAGAGATCTTTTGATCCTCCCTTGTTCATCTCATATGCCATGTATTAGAGGCCTTTCATCTTGATTTTATTTGATCCTTGCATCATTTCCCGATTAAATTATTCATTGATCCTTTGTGTGCATAACTTCACCTGTCTGATTCATCTGATATTTTTTGTACTTGTTTCTTTCATCCATGCTTCTATTGTTTGATTGTTTAACATGTTTATACTTCTCATGCATTATCTAATGCTTCATTATTTCATTCTTTAATTCTTTGATTTGATCATATACTTGATTGCCTATCTTATTGATTGATAACTGTGGCCTACCTGTATGATGTATGAGGCATATATTTTTATTGTGTGATTGCCATGAACAATCCCCATTCATAACAAATGTACCCCTCTCCCATGAAGTGTATAATGTTGTTCTTTCATTCTTTATTCATCTGTTAATACAAGAACTAAAACGAACATCCGATAACCATTTCAAAACAAGATCAAAACCTCGATCCAACGTCGAGTAATCATTTTCAAAACTTAACAGAACCATCATGTGTTCATCCACCCTTTTGTAAGTCCATTGCTTCATGCATCGCCATTTCTCTTGTAAGTCGATTTCTTCAGGCATCGCCATCTACCTGTAAGTCGATTGCTTCTGGCATCGCCATCTACCCTTATCCATGGTTCCTTTCCTTGCTCCATTCGTCGATTCTTGTTCCGTTTAGGTAACACCCATTAGGTAGAACCCTTTGTATGATAACATAGGTAGTATTCCCTCATTCTTTTGTATGATAACATAGGTAGTATTCCCTCATTCTTTTGTATGATAACATAGGTAGAATTCTCTTATTCTTTGCATGCTAACATTAGGTAGATGTTCCCATTTGTAAATCCTAACACTTAGGTCCACATTGCATGACAACGCTAGGGCAGAGCTTCCCCACCTTTTTAGACCTTCCGTGCGTCTCCGATCTTGTGGCATGTATTCCGTTCTATTGCAAAGAGGTAACTGCTTAAGACTCGATTCAGCGAGCTGCGACACCTGCTGCTAGGACGTGAACATATTGCCCACTTTCCTTTGACACAACTGGTGTCCTCCTTTGTAAGTCCATGTTTAGATGGCAATCCCTATGTAGCCGAACTACGGCAACTCTGATTCTCATGTTCAGATGAGATACGTAGGCACAAGATGCGATGTCTTGCCGAGTTTTTTTCAACTAACAACTAAATCCTTGTTTGCTTTCGCCCTCGTTGCGATTCTTTTCTCTCGCCCTCGTTGCGATCGAGACTTTCCCTTTCTCTTGCCCTAGTTGCAATCGAGACCTTTGTTCCCGCAGTTAGTTGAACTACGTTTTTGCTCCAATTCTCATTCCCGATGAGATACGTAGGCATAAGACGCGATGTCTTAGCGAGCACACTTCACTTTAACCCATAGGTAGCCGAGCTACGAAGACTCTGATTCTCATATTCAGGTGAGATACGTATGCAGTGGATGCGACATTCGTGCGAGTCATTTTCTTTTGACCTTTCTTTAGTAAATAGTACATCAGATACACACACACCCTTTAGACAAGAACAACAAGAGTGGATCCCATAGAGTACTACGGATGCGTAGGGGTGTTAATACCTTCCCTTCGCATAATCGACTCCCGAACCCAAGATTTGGTTGCGAGACCTTGTCTTTTCCTTTCCTTTCTCCAGGTTTACTTCGAGCGTTTCCTTTCCCTCCTTTGGGATAAATAACGCACGATGGCGACTCTTTTTTCATTTCTTTTTTCGTCGGTTGTTTTTTTCGCAGGTTGCGACACATGTCTCAGACCATAAGATCATTTCAATTTATTTTGATCTCACACGTTGGTTTTAATTACCATTCCTGCAGCGCATTGACTTAGGTCTACTATGGAACGCGCGCTGAGATCCATTTGATCTGCCACCTCAATTAATGAGGGAGATCAAGTGGTACACCTTTTTTAGCATTTTCTGATTTTTATTTTATTTGACTTATTTAATTCATATTAATTTTAATATTGATCCAAAAAATATGAGACTTTCACCAAAAAAATTTAAATAAATTCCTCTTTCATTTTCTGAATTAAAATTATTTTATAGATCATTATTAATATTTTTCATGATTTAATTGTTTTTTTGGATATTTTTAATTGTTTAAAAATACTTTTAAATTTCCAAAAATAATGAAATTTTTTCTCCAAGGTCCTTTGAACTTGTTTGACCTATGATAAATCTCATGGCCATTTATTTGGTGTTTTGATGAGGTTTTAGGATTTTGACCAACCATAATTTAATTTAATGCATTTTTAATTGATTTTAATTGTTTAATTGCAAAATAAATTGTGTTGAGCTTTTGGTATTGACTTGTTGAGTTTGAGTTGTGTTGTTGGGCCTTGGTCAAGGTTGATTTGACTTTGTTGAGTTAAAATCATTGGATTTAGGGGATTGATGAAATGTACATTTCATCTCCCAAAATGAATGAATGATTTTAATTTGATAAAAGTCCTCCTTTGACCAATTTGTGTTGATTCCATTTCCCCTCCCTCTTCATCTCAATCCCATTCTCTTATCATTCATTTCATGGACCTATGATATCTCTATATCCTAAGGTTAGTTGATTGCAAAATCAACATAATTATGGATGAGATTAGGTCCACCCCTTTTTCATTTTTCTTTTAAGTGTGGTATGTTTTAGGAGTATGGTTTAAAATACCATATCTCTAACATGCATTAACACTAAAATTTCTATTGCCCGACCTCAAATAGTTGTGACTTCTACATAAGTCCAATTACGATTGCTTAACATAACGCTAAATTTTGACACAAAAGACATAACATTCTAGTAAGTAAGATTGTAAGTCTTCCCCCTTTCATGGTATTGTGTGGAAACTTGGCCTTTTTCCTTCCTTTGGAAGATGTCTTGGTTCAAGGATCCATGCTTGTGAATAGAGGGTTGAGTGTTCTCCAAAGAATGACTTAAACAATTGAAAAGCAAAAGCAATACTAACTTCTAATCAACTAACAATTAACATTTAATTTCAAGCTCTTTACTTTTATGCATTTTAAATTCAAGTCTTTATTCATTTGCCATTATTCATACTATTTAACTTGTTTATTTTAATGCCATTTTCACTTTGCTCACTTGAGCCATGCTTTGTGATTATATTGTGATTGTGTATACTTGTTTGTGTTTGTGGTCCTTTGACCTTAATGTACATAATAACAACAAAAACCCTAAAAGACATTTGTGTGGACTGTTGGATTTGATCTGAGACATTGGACTTAGAATTAGGCAACACTCTCTATGCAAAAGGAATTGGCCAATGCCAACTTTCATGAAACCATGTACTTGTGAAGTGAACTTTCATCTGATGCAAATATTGAAGATCCATTTGAGTTCATCTGCAACATGATTTTGATGAAGCTGTTACTTTGAACCTGCGTCTAATGCCTATCTCTGAATTCATATGAAACATGGGAGATTATGAAGAAGATAATGGAGTTGCTAAGCTTGGATGTGGCTATCTTTATTTGATGCCTTGTTCTTCATCTTGCTATTTGTGTATTGATATTGCTTGATTCTAAAGCCCAAGGGAAACTGGGTTTCTATATGACATTCTTGTCTATTGGATTGCATGCCATTGGTCAAATCTTTTCAACTCTTAACTTTTAAATTTTTGCTTAGGATTAGTCTCTTCATCTCCTCCCCACTTCTTAAATTTAAAATCTCTCCCTCCTTTTAAAAAAATCTTCTTTGTTTGTGATTTCTAAACATAGACTTTATTGCAAATTAGAAACTTTGGCCTTATGCCATTGCATTTTCAAAGTCTTTTCTCAATCAAACTTGTAAATGAATCTAACTATATTGACTTCAAATTTCAAAAGACAAAAAGAACTAACACTCATTCAAACCTTTTTAGGCCTTTTGTGCCTTTGTTAAACTTAAACTTTTGTTAAAAGCAACTCATCCACTTTGAAATTGTTACCACGGACTACGAGGTTTTGATCCCTCATTTTTATGTTGGTACGTAGGCACAAGTCCGAAGGTCTTGTCAAACACAAAAATATAATTAATGAATTCTTTTCTCATCCCTCAACTATATTTATTTCAAGCATCATTTTTATACAAAAACACATATGCACACAAAAAAGGGCTCCCTAGGAGTACCTAGGACACTTTGGGTGCTAACACCTTCCCTCTGTGTAACCGACCCCCTTACCTGTGATATCTGACATTTTATTGGTTTTGATTTGAAAACTTCTTATCTTTGGGTTTTGTTCGTGCTTTTCCCTTGGAAATAATAAAATCACGGTGGCGACTCTGGTTTTATTGACGTTAAATTTATCCATAGCTTAATGGTCATGAATTTACCGCTACACCTATATCATCCTTGATAGTCTTTAAATGTTATCTAGTTGAGGTAATGTGGTGTCAATATTTTTGTGTGGGGGAAAAACAACTATCTTTCCTGCATGCACCAACCATAACAACTTTCTCATCTACTTTTTTAGCTATGTCTTACTGATATGAATTTGGGGAGATGAGTACACCCATTGATTTCAATTGCTGCATCATAAAAATAACCACAACACAATACATAAGTTTAAATACACAAACAATAATAATAACATACAACACAATTTTTAAACCAAACTTCTACTTACCTTAATCACATTGTGGGTACACTTCTCCCGCATTTCGTCGGCCAAATCCTCTCACTCCTCCTCAGTTAACCTCTCTTGCTCCTTCTGGAACCTCTCCCACACCTCCTGTGACAACCTCAACCACTCCTTCAGATGCTCACTCTAATGTTACTCTTGAATCACTCTTTCTCTCTCTCTCTCTTTCCATAATGAAGTCTTCTTGAATATATGTCCCATCGATTAAGAGATTAGGGTTTCCCATATCACTAGATGAAAAGTCAAGCTACAAGGAACATTAGGACCACATCTTCCATGATTATGGTTTCAATGAGGCATACCCTTCAATCAAGGTCTTTGAATCAATCAAGATCCTCACAAGCAAACTCTCTAATGTATGAGCCCTCAACTATGGTTTTCCTATCCAAGACAAGGCCTGAGGAGTATCCATAAGGTCCCATAATCATATCATCAAGAAATTAGGGTTTGAATGACCTGAGATGTTCCATGATGAAGCCTCTTTGAATACACATCTCAAAGATCAGGAAAATTAGGGTTTCATTTCCCTTATGATTAGATGAAGAGGCATGTCACCCTTCTAGGAGTTTGATCCATACACAAACCCTAGATTTTCCAAACACAAGCTTTGAATCTATGATGATCAACTATCAAGTGTTAACATGAATAAATGATGTATATGAATGAAACATGAATGTGTACAGATGAATCTCAAGTCAAAGGTTTAGTAAGAAGATGAAAAAGGGAGGGCAAATTTTGGGGTATGATAATCTCTAGGCACTCTATCATACGCCTTATCCAAGTGAATAAAAATTAAGTACAAGTATTATTTTTCCATTTGATAGTGCTCTATCACACGTCCTAGTAGATATATCGCTTCTATGGTCGACCTCCCATGCCTAAACCTAAATTGAATTCTTAATCTCCGTTGAATAACTTTTTCCCATAACTTCATGGTATGATTCATGAGTTTAATTCCCTATACTTTGCATAATTTAGCCATTATTCATATAGATTGGAACTAAAGTGTTTCTTCCCCATTCTTCTAATATTTACTTTGATATCATAATTTCATTAAAGAGTTTGGTGAGGTACACGATACCTCTATTTCTAAGAATTTTCCATACTTCAATATGTATGTTGTTTGGGTTACTCATCCTTTTCAACACTTATTTGACCTCATATTTCTAAATCAGAATATAGTAATTATATTTTTGATCCTCTCTGTAATAGATTCTAAAATATCTTAATTTAATTATCTTATTTCAATATATTATAATGCTTTGTTTTTTTTATATATATTATTTATTTTGTTGGGTTTAATTTTATAATATTTATCATAACTAAAAAAAATCAATATTACGTGTTTATATTATACATATTGATTTTATTATTTTAATATAAGATACTTTTTAAAGTATTTCATTATTGTGATAATTGTTGAATTGTAATTCTTTGTGTCGAAGTAGGTAGTGCTCGATAAAAATAAGGATATACCGAAACATGTAGTGTACGTCGACTTATATTAGATGTCGAAGTGTTGAAACAGGTTGCTTGACACAGGATTTCGACTTAGAACAAAATAGGTATTTTGGGCCTTTGTAATTTTGGGCTTTAACTTAGGGAGCAAGCTAGCTCAATTATAAATAGAGGGACTAACCCCTATTTTCGTGACAATACGGTAATCACTTGCAGTTGCAAAATTAACGAGATTTTCCACAGGTTATGGGCAGAGAGAGACTCTGTAGAAATCATCTTCTTCCCCAATTTCCATCAAACCCTAATCTTCTTTCTTATTCAATTTTCTTTTCTTGTTTTCATCATCATTGTGCAACGATACAATCTTGCAACCAAGGTTGGTTAATTCACCCGAGTGAAGAATGAAGAACAAGAGGGAATTTGATCGGTTGATTGAATCTTGTTCATCAAGATTGATTCGGAATTACTCAAAGTTTTGGGTTTAATTACAACATCTAGTATCGGAGCACTGGCTGGGCGATTCGTGGGAAGCAAAACACGATGTTGATGAATCATCAGAACAAACATTTTCCGGAGAGTCTTTCAATTCTGAGGAATCATAATTATGAGAATTTGTGCAAATAGATAAATGTTGTCTTTTTCTATCAAGATCTTTGGGATCTTGTGAAGGAGGGAGTGACACCGCATGCAGAAAATGCGACAGGTGAAGAAAAGACTGCACACAAAGAATTGAAGAAGAAAGATTATAAATCTCTATTTAGAATCCATCAGTGTGTTGATTCTGATAATTTTGAAAAGGTTAATGATATTGAATCAACGAAAGAAGCATGGGAAATTCTGGAAAAATCATTTAGAGGCAGAGAGAAGGTGAAAGAGGGGAGGTTACAACCTCACAAAAGATCGTATCAATTGCTTCAGATGGAAGACAATGAAAGCATAACTGATTTTTTAATTAGAGTTACAAAACTGGTGAATCAAATCAAGGTATGTGGAGAAGTGTTAACATCAAGATCAGTTGTTTCAAAGATCTTGTGGTCATTAGCTTCAAAGTTCGACCACATGGTAGTAGACATAGAAGAGTCGAAAGATTTGTCAGCATTAACAAAAGAAGAGTTTCAAGGGACGCTTGAATCTCATGAAGAAAGAATGATTGAAAGAGTTGCAGGAAAGTCGAAGATTGATGTGGCTTTGCAGGTGCAATCAACAAGAGAAAAGAAAGGAAAAAGGAAGTGGCTCGACAAGAAAGGTAGATGAGGCTACAACAATTTGACTGGTCGAAATCCGCAAGAAGGAGGCTAGTCGAACCAGAGAAGACCCTCATACCAAAGCAACCAAAGAGGTGGTGTTGGAGGTAGAGGAAAAGGCGGTGGTCGAAAACCTGACAAAAGTAACATTCAATGTTTCAATTGTCATAAGTATGGTCACTACTTTAGTGATTGTCTTGAAAAAAAAAGAATCAAGATAATGATGCAAAGTTTGAAAAGCATGAAGAATAAAAGATGCTACTGATGGTCACAACAAGAGATGAAGAAAGATTCCAGGACCAATGGTACTTGGACTCAGGATGCTCATCACACATGACTGGTAGGAAATATGTTTTTGTCAACATGAACCCCCAAATAAAGAACATGGTAAAATTTGCAAATGACAATACTCTAGCAGCTGAAGGTATTGGTGATGTTCTGATTATGAGGAAAGGTGGAAAAAGGTCAGTAATTTCTAATGTATAATACATGCCAGGAATGAAAAGTAATTTGCTCAGCATAGTGCGGTTAGTAAAAAAGAGCTACAAAGTGTCGGCCAAAGACAAGATGATGTGAGTTCTCGACTCAGGTGGAAGGCTAATCTTGAAGGAACCTATGTATCAGAATAAAACCTCCAGGTTTGAATTTAATGTGATGGAGCACAAATGCCTTGCAACTGCAACTTGCAGGGATGAATGGATATGGCACTATAGACTTGGCCATATCAATTTCAAAGACACCTGAGATCTGAAGAGAAGGAATATGTTTTCAGGGTTTCCAGAAATCGAAATTCCAAATGAAGTTTGTGAATAATGTGTGCAAGCGAAGCAGCACAAGAACAACTTCAACAAGTATGCAAAAAGCAAGTCGAAGGAAATTCTTGAAATCATATACTTTGATGTGTGTGGTCCTATCCAGGTGGATTTGATTAGAGATAACATATACTTTGTCACATTCATAGATGATTTCAGTCGAAAATTATGGACATACCTGATCAAGAAGAAAAGTGAAGTGATCGAGGTATTTGCCAAGTTTAAATCTATGGTCGAAAGGCAAAGTGGTCGAAAGCTTAAGATTCTGAGGACTGATGGTGGTGGGGAGTCTGTGTCGAAAGACTTTGATAAACTATGTGAGAAAGAAGGGATTATGCATGAGTTAGTGCCACCCTACACTCCATAACAGAATGGAACAACAGAAAGGAAGAATAGAACCATCATGAACATGGTGAGAAGTATGTTGAAAGGAAAGCATCTACCCAATGAATTATGGGGAGAAGTTGTGTCGAATGCAACATATATATTGAACAGATGTCCGACGAAGAAGCTAGAAGAAGTTATGCCAGAAGAATGTTGGTATGGTGTCAAGCCTAGCTTAAGTCATCTGAAGGTATTTGGACATATACCACATAAACATGTGCCAAATCAGTTGAGAAGAAAACTTGATGACAAGTCGAGTTAGATGATCCTAATAGGATATCATTGACTGGAGGTTACAGGTTGTTCGACCAAGTAAACAAGCAAGTAGTGATCAACAGGGACATGATCATAGATGAGCTTAAGGAATGTGATTGTACTGAAAATGTCAAGATTCAGTGAGAATCTTATGTGAAGACCTTGCAATTGAAGTCGAAAGAGAAGTTCAACAAGAAGAAGTCAGAGGTCAAGCAAGCACAAGCAGACCTCAGAGAACAAGATACATGCCTGCAAGGTTACAAGAATGTGTGATTACATCAAATGATGTGGTCGATGATGAAGGTGAACCGATACACTATGCTTTCTATGCAAATGTTGAACCAGTTAATGCAGTTGAGGCATTGAAGGATTCGAAGTGGGTGAAAGCAATGAATGAGGAACTGAAGTCCATTGAAGGAAACGACACCTGGTCACTTGTCGAATTGCCTCAAGGAAAGAAGGAAATCGATGTGAAGTGGGTATACAAGGTGAAATTGAATCCCAAAGGTGAAGTAACTCGACATAAGGCAAAACTTGTGGCGAAAGGATTTTTTAAGAAGGAAGGAATCGACTTCAATGAAGTTTTTGCATCTGTTGCTAGGATCGAAACAATCAGGTTGATTGTTGGTCTACAAAATATGAACAACTGACGCACATGTCAGATGGATGTGAAATGTGCGTTCCTAAGTGACCCCTTAGATGAAGAAGTGTTTGTTGCAAAACCAATTGGGTTTGTGAAACATGGAGAAGAAAACAAGGTATAGAGGCTCCATAAAGCCCTGTATGGACTTAAGCAAGCTCCAAGAGTTTGGAATAAGAAGATATACAATTTTCTAAGGGAAAAGGATTTTGTGAAGTGCACAACTGAGCATGGAGTATACGTAAGAAGAAGCAATCGTGAATTGCTTATACTATGTCTCTATGTTGATGACTTGTTGATAACAGGAAGTTGCAAGAAGGAGATCGAAGACTTCAAACATGACCTAAGTGAGGAGTTTGAAATGATAGACTTGAGATGTCTCTCATATTTCATCGGTATTGATTTCTACAAGAGTAGTAGAGGCTTGATGATGCACCAAAGAAAATATGCAGGCGAAATACTCAAGATATTTGGGATGTAAGATTGCAATCCAACTTCAACTCCAACTGAGCCCAGATTGTAACTGTCGAAAGAAACAAATTAAGATGATGTCGATCCAATACAGTACAGAAGACTCATTGGATCACTTCGATACCTTTGTCACATAAGACCTGATCTAGCATACAGTGTGGGTGTGGTGAGAAGATTCATGCAGAAGCCAAAGGTATCACACCTAGCAGCGACGAAGAGGATACTAAGGTATCTGAAAGGGAACTCTCGACTATGACATTTTGTTTCCTGCAGTCTATGAAGGAAACGAATGCAAGTTAATGGGATACACCGACTCAAGTTGGTATAGTGATGATAAGGATAGAAGATCCACAACTGGCTATGTGTTTATGCTAGGTGGTGCATCAATTTCTTGGAGTTCGGGAAAAGAACCAGTGGCAACACTGTCGTCGTGTGAAGCAAAGTACATAACTGCTTCTCTTTATGCATGTCAAGCAACATTGATGGTGAATCTGGTTGAAGAGATTACATAGAAGAATCATGGAGCAATTACCATGAAGATCGACAACATGTCCACTATCAATCTGGCGAAGAATCCGATAGCGCATGGAAGAAGCAAACACATCGAAATAAGATTCCATTATCTTCGAGAGCAGGTAGCAAAAGTGAAGCTGAACATGGAATATTGTAGAACTGAGAATCAGATCGCATATATCATGACGAAAGGAGTGCAGGTCTAAGTGTTTAAGATGTTAAGATCTATGATGAATGTAGATAACTTAGACATAATGAATTAGGTGGTGTGTTGAATTGTAATTCCTTGTGTCGAAGCAGGTAGTGCTCGACAAAAACAACGATATGTCGAAACATGTAATGTGCGCCGAGTTGTATTAGATGTCGAAGTGTCAAAGCAAGTTGCTTGACACAGGATTTCGAATTAGACCAACCTTTGTAATTTTTGGGATTTAGCTTAGGGAGCAAGCTAGCTCAATTATAAATAGAGGGAGTAACCCCTATTTTCATAACAATCTGACAATCACTTGTAGTTGCAAAATTAAGGAGATTTTTCATAGGCTGTGGGTAGAGAGAGACTCTCCAGAAATCATCATCTTCCCCAATTTCCATCAAACCCTAATCTTCTTTCTTATTCAATTTTCTTTTCTTGTTTTCATTATCATTGTGCAGTGATACAATCTTGCAATCAAAGTTGGTTGATTCACTCGAGTGAAGGGTGAAGAATAAGAGAGAAATTGATCGGTTGATTGAATCTTGTTCATCAAAATTGACTAAGAATTATTCAAAGTGTTGGGTTTAATATCAACAATAATTTTATATTAAATATTTATTATAATAGTATTTTACTATAAATATTTTAGAGACAAAATTTTAGTTGTAATGAAATAAAATAAAATAACTACATTTTGTTAATTTTAGCTTTAAAAATGAAAAAATGACATAAAATTAGTAATTGGATTTCTTAAAAGATTGCTAGAACTATTGCATCACACATATTTTTTCTTCCTATTTTACTTAAACTTCTCTCTTTGAATATGATAACAACAATGATTCTCATGAAAATCTGAGACCATATACATGATTCTTGCAATCTCATCTTTCATTTTTATTATGAATCATAACACGAAGTTTCATATATTTCTCCGCCAAAAATCACACCATCACCTTTATATAAATGTTTCATCCACTGCAGTTGTCGTTAGTAAAAATCCAGACCACATATGAACTTCACGCATCACTCTCTTTCATTTCATATTTTTGAAATCATAAACCGTTACACTTCAAAAGATGAGTTTTTCAGCGTCAATGTTATTTTTCTCAATTATGATAACCTCTTTCGTCGTCCCAAGGAACTGATATCTTTTTTGGAATCCTTGCATCGAAATTTTTGAGAAACACTATACTAAAAAATTAACGTCAAACTCTTTCAAGCTCCGGTACATTGGCGAGTCTTTTTAGATATCCTGTTTTGCATAGTTTTGATTCTTTTTTTGTTCTTACTTTTTTTTTAATTAATTATTTAGTTTTTTATGCTTTTGATGGTTTATCTATCGTATTTTACCTTTTGTGAGCTCTTTGCAACTTTTTGGACCCGTTTTCTAGCACCATATGTCTATTGATGTTGTTAGAAAATAAAATTTCTTTTGTGCTAAAATATCCACTTAATTATAAAGCTTCAAATTCGAAGATATGTTTGAGAGTGAATTCCAATAATTAGTATAAAATATGGGAGACGAACGAGAAAACCTATCTCCCACAATTCCTTCAGGGACTCGCTGTGATAGTTAATACTAATGAGCGATAATTAAATTAATGTGTAAATTTGAAAGTGTGAGATTAAAAGTGGAACTAAAAAAATTATTAAGGTTTTGATTGATTTAAATTACGTGAATTTGTAATAATTGATGCTATTGTGAAAATTGGTTTTTATTTATGTGTAAACTGTTGGAATTATCTAATTATTGTAATTATATGTGATGAATGAGTTGATGTGATAATTTGTGGCAATAGTATACTATTGATGATATTATGCATATAATTTGTGGGTGTTTGAAAAACAACATTTTAAAACAAAAGTATTTTCAATTTCAGAGTTTAAAAATATTTTTAAGAAAATATTTGAATATAACAATAGAGAATAAAGATAAAGAAAACATGAGGAAAGTAAAGAGACGAGGGAAAAGAGATGAAACCGGAATTTATACAGGTTTGGTCTAAAAGAAGTGACCTAAAACTCTCCATAAGACTTGATCTTGAGAGTATCTAGTAATAACTTATGAGGTTTTAGTAGGTCAAGCTTATGAACCCCTTATATAAAGAAAAATGAAGTTTCAGGTTAACTTCTAACCAAACAACTAACAATAACTGAAGTAGATAGTCTTCCTTCCAAAGACAAATGAAGCTTCAAGCGGTTAATCTCCAAGATTAAACCTTTAGATTTTATACTGACTAATCTCAAATAATTATAGACTTTTGATATGGCTATCCTTTGAACCAAAACAAAGTTTTACATGGGCTGACCACGAATCAAACCAGGGATTTACACAAAATGACCATAAACCGAATTAAAAGTTTAGACTAAGGTTATCTCAAACCAAGTTGAGCTTTTAAATAGGGATGAACTCACGAACCTAAGGTAATATTTTTCACTGGTTATCTTCAAGAAGTCACAAAAAGAGAATTTCCTTATGTGGCTTAGCTCATGAACCAAACGACGACTTAATATTAAATCCCCCAAATAAATCTTTTAATGGGTTTGGCTTTGAACCTAAACAAACAATTCCTAAGGAAGAAATATTCAACCAATAGAAAAATAGCACTTGGTGAATTTACAAAATTTACCTATTTCCAGAACATGTTTCCTCACATAAAGAGAAGGACTTTCTCAAAGAGTTATGACTACATTAAAGTGAGAGAAAGTAGAAAAATATTTTTAGAGACGAGAGTGATATAGCTCACGATTCAGGATGTAAAAACTGAAAGGAGAGATCTCTATTTATAGGCTAGAGGTTTACACAAAAAGAAAAGGATTCATAGGACAAATTAATGGTTCAATCGATTGGGTCCTTATCCCAATCGATTGGATGCTCTAAATAATCGATTGTAAATTCCCATTTGAGAAATATTTTATAGAGACCTGTTACCCTTTATTAAGACACTTTCATTATCAATTATGAACATAATTTTCACTTACCTACTCAATTGGGAATATTCTTCAATCAACTAGACAGTTCAAAACACGTGTCCAACCTATTATGACAATTCCTAATTCATCTGGATAGGATCCAAAACATTTTTAGATTTTTTTATTTGAGAAATAGTGGCTCTTAAAGGGGTTTTAGTGAGTGTCTGATTTATCCATATTACTTTACAAAAAAGCCCTTGTGTTTTTACAAAACGTTGATCTCTCAAACATGATTAAATGAGCTTTCACACTTTGAAGCTTCGAGATTTTGCTGAATACACTAATCATATGAGAAATTTCTTGATTCATCTTGGAGATAAGGCTTTATATATCCTCAAGTAGGATGCTACATCAAAGGATATTTATAGAGATCATCAAAACCCTAGTTCATCATCTTGATTCGAAAGAAGAGCTTGAACAAACAATCTTGTCCATATTTTTCTGCTTGAAAATTTTACTTGGCTTTATAATTTAAGGTTATAATAGGAAGAGTATACTTCTTATCCTTTGTTATAATAGGTAGATAAAAGATGCAAGAAGGAAATTCAAATATGCAAATACAAACACATAATGCAAATATAAAGGATATTTATAGAGATCATCAAAATCCTAGTTCACCAGCTTGATTCAGAGGAAGAGCTTAAACAAACAATCTTGTGCATATTTGACTGCTTGAGACTTTTGCTTGGCTTTATAATTTAAGGTTATAATAGGAAGAGTATACTTATTATCCTTTGTCATAATAGGTAGATAAAAGATGCAAGAAGGAAATTTAAATATGCAAATACAAACACATAGTCACATAACCATTTAAAGGGAAAAACACACTTCATTGAATCAAGTTATACTGGAATTCAATGTGTGAAAAACAGAGAAAATTCAGGAATTGAAATAATGAAAAGATAGAAAGGAGAACACATAGGTAAGACTACTCTTTGTCATATCTCCATGACACTGTTTATTGCTGTGTTATCTGATTCTTCTATGTCTTCTTCATCTGTCAAGTCATGTCTTAATTCTCCATGCTGGATGTGAATAGTCATTTTTATGAGTGAAGATTAATCGATCTTGTTAATGGATGACTCTATTGTTTCTTACATAATATTTACTTCAAAGGCACCCAAGATTTTAGTGATTAATGCTCCATATGGATACCCAACTATCTGAGTTTATTTGTAGTGTATATGAAGAAGTATGCCTCAACCTAATTAGTTTAAAACTTTTCAGTTATAAGCCAAAAATGGGTGATATCATCCTTGATGACAAAGTAAAAGTTGATGTTCCTTGGAAAGAGGATCCTTGTGAGAAGGTAGTACATAAGACGAAGTCTTGGTTTAAGGAAGTTGGCCTTGATATGAAGTTTTCTATTCTCTATAGGATTCATAACGAGGGAACATATGGCAATGTAGATCTTGAATTCTTTAAACTCCATTGGTGCCTCGTAGGTGTAGGTGACCCCTTGGATGGGAAAGCTCAAACATCATTCCAAATTGATCTTTATTGATATCTATTTTAACTCCTTTTACGGTTGATATGTTTAAACAATTGTTATATTTGAGTAGAATTATTTCATGAGATTTGGAAAAATTTGACCAGGTACCTCAGTGAAGAATTCTCTTAGCGATCCTTTGACATATTTGGATATATTGTTTGTAGATCCTCATTAAGCTTTCCTCCACAAAAGACGATTTAATCACTTTTTGGTTGGTCATCATATTTATTTCTTGAGTCCTCTCTAGTATGCCCCTCAGATAAACCCTTATTGATGAGGTATATCCAAGTTGAATGCATTTTTACGAGGCCATGATGATACCTACGACGAGGAGAAAGACTCACACAAGAAATAAGAACATAGAATAAAATATGAGATGCAAGAGAAATAAAATTGGATACCTATTTATAGTAGATATTTTGACAATTTTGGATGTGTAAACCTTGCAAAAAATCTGTATTTTCAAGCTTCTCCAAAATTGCTTAAAAACTTTGTTTTGATGAAGACAACATATTTCAAGAATATCAAAAAGGATGAGCCAAGACAAATTGCATAAGGATCAAAGCTTGCTTACAAATTTCATGAAGATTAAAGACTCAAAGTAATTGATCTTCAACTTATATGGGTACAAGCTAAAACTCTTTGCATTAATATTTGTTAGTGCTCAAAACATTTAGTCAAATGCATTACCAAAACATCAAATACATACCATAAACACTTACCCTTTTACAAAACACTATTTTAGTCTTTTAAGTTCATGTAACTGGTTACCAATATCATGTAACCGGTTACATCCCTGACAGTAGCAAAAAAACCTTTATATTTGATGATGTAACCAGTTACAGCATTTAAGTAACCAGTTACATGATCGAGTTTTTGAATTTCTGGGCCATAACTTAACCATGTAACCGGTTACACCTGAACCAGTGGCACTTCTTTATTGTTATTCAGTGCCATACGAATTCATATCTCTTGCCCTTGACCATTGCATTGTTCCACTTATATGCAACCTTTCTAAAGGGTATAGAGTCTCCTATATATACTATACTTTTCAGATTTTATCACTCACCTTTTTCATACAAATTACAAACTTCAAATATACCAACTTTTAACCAAAGTGTTCATATATACATCAACTTTCATTGAGATATTTTTCCAACATTGTTACATACATATTTCAGAAAAATACTCTCATATATTCATACACATTGAGCACAAATATTATCCTTGTGATTTGTTTTACTTGAAAGAGAAGATCAATCAAGTGATTGATATATTTCACCTATTCAAACTCTTATACAAAAAATTATACTTGTTGTATCTTTGCTTTCTAGGATTGTTAGGAAGCAATATTAGTCACATTGAGAGGATTGTTCTCATAGGGTGACTTAGTGAAAATCCAAGAGGATTGTTCTTGGTCCAAGAGGATTGTTCTTGGTTTTTGGTTATTTCTTGTACAAGTTACCAAACATAGTGAAAATCTCTTACTGCGTAAGGGGACTGGAGTACTCTCGGATTGTGAGGGGAACCAGGATATATCCTTGTGTCATTTATCTTTCCGCCTTTACATCTTTCATAAATTTCCAAACTAGAAATATTATCAACTTCATATCATAAAACCGGATAAAATTTTAAAAAACCTAATTCACCCCCCTCTTAGGCGCACTTCGTTCTTACAATTGTTATCAGAGTAGGTTATAGGTAACCTGTTCCTAAAAGATCCGCATGGCTTCCGCAAGCACGAATTCGGTTTTTAAAGACGGTGGAAGTAGTAACAAACCACCATTATTCTCTGGAGAATATTTTGATTTTTGGAAGATCCGTATGAAGGCACATCTAGAAGCCTAAGGAGAAGGCATATGGGAAGCCGTTGAAAATGGCCCACATAATCCTACGAGTGTGATCAATGGCGTTGGTATTCCAAAGATAAAGAGTTCGTACGATGAAGATGATAAGAAAAAAAATCTTAAATGAAAAGAAAGCAGTAAACATTCTTCAAAGTGCTTTAAGCATGGATGAGTTCTTCTGCATATCTCAATGCAAGTCGGCAAAAGAAATATGGGACACCTTAGTGGAGACACATGAAGGCACCGCCGAAGTAAAGAGATCAAGGTTGAATACATTAAGTGAGATGTTTAGAATGCTGCCCGGAGAATCCATCGTGGCGCTACAAAAGAGATTTGTTCACCTAACAAACCACTTGATTGCTCTCGGAAAAACATTTACAAATGACGATCTCAATCTTAAAGTACTAAGATCATTAACTTGAGAATGGCAACCGAAGGTGACGGCTATCTCCGAAAAGAAAAGTCTCTCAACAATGACGTCCGCATCTCTCTTTGGAAAACTTCAAGAACATGAGTTAGAACTCGGTAGGCTTGAGAAACATGAAAGCCAAGAAAAGAAATCTAAAGGGATTGCCTTGAAGGTAGACGCAAAAGAAGATAAAGATGATGACGCATTGGAGGAAGATGAGAAATTCATGCTCCTTGTTAAAAGGCTCGGTAAGTTCTTTAACAAAAATGATAAATCCTTTAACGCTAAAAAGAATAGACATTTTAGGAAGAAGGAGGCCACCACATCTACGCAAGATGTAACATGCTACGAATGTGGAAAACAAGGCACATAAAGCCTAATGTCCTAAACTTTCAAAGAAAGGAGGATTCAAGAGCAAGAAGGACTTCAAGAATAAAAAGGCATATCTTGCATGGGAGGACAATGAAATTAGCTCTTCATCTGGATCGGATAGCGAGGAATGTGCAAACTTGACGCTAATGGCCTCACATCATTCCGATGATGAAGAAAAGGTTAGTAACAATTTTTCTCTTTTTGATGATGATGCACAAGATGCAATTAATGAATTGCTAAATGAATGCAAAATTCTTTATAAAACTATATCGTCTCAAAAGAAACAAATTTCTTCCTTGGAAGAGAAGATTGAAGTTCTTGAAAATAAGAAACAAGAGATGATTAGTGAAAAGAAGAATCTTATATGTCTAGAGTGTGAGTCTCTCTCGTTTCAAATTGTCCAACTTAAAAGAGTCCTTGAAAGATATGAAAAAGGACAAATTGGTTTGGAAGGGGTTCTTAGCCAACAAAGGTACTCAAATGACAAAAGCGGACTTGGTTACTCCAAAATTTCTAAACCAAGTACAAGTAAAACTATCTTTGTAAGGCCTAAGGATCAACCTCCAAAAGAAAGAGACAACACACCAAAAGTAGTGGATCAACATCCTAAAAAGAAAAAGTTTATCAAGAAAAAGTCTTTCGTTCCTAGATATAAAAGCAATTTTGAACCAACCTGTTTTTATTGTGGTATTATTGGCCATACACCTAATGCTTGCTACATTAGAAATTTTAGTGTAGCAAAAGGGCATTATGTTTGGGTTGAGAAAGGAACTAATTATAAAGGACCCAAAGCAATTTGGGTACCTAACAAAACTTAACTTTGTTTTGTAGGTATGCTTGAAGGCCACAACAAATCTTTGGTATTTGGATAGTGGGTGCTCCAAGCATATGACCGGTGATGTGCACAAATTTTCAGATCTAAAGCTTAAGGCCAAGGGTTATGTTACTTATGGAGATAACAACAAAGGAACAATTCTTGGCATAGGCAAAGTAGGTGCACAAAATTTCATATCCATCGAAGATGTGCTATAGGTCGAAGGACTAAAGCACAATCTCTTAAGCATAAGCCAACTTTGTGACAAAGGATTCAAAATAAGGTTCACAAAAGATGAATGCTTAATTGAAGACGAAATCACACAAGAGGTAATGCTTATAGGTAAGCGAGTTAATAATATTTTCATGATTTCCCTTGACGATGTTTCTTTGAAGGTTAAGTGTCTTGTGGCAAATAACAACGACTCATGGTTATGGCATAAGAGATTTGCTCACATTCACATGGAGCACTTGAATAAGTTAGTAAAACATGACATTGTCATTGGATTGCCAAAGATAAAATTCATCAAAGATAGGCTTTGCGATGCATGTCAAAAG
The DNA here is from genome assembly GCF_024323335.1 of Lathyrus oleraceus. NCBI lineage: Eukaryota > Viridiplantae > Streptophyta > Magnoliopsida > Fabales > Fabaceae > Lathyrus > Lathyrus oleraceus. The sequence continues at coordinate 310,341,018 of NC_066583.1, forward strand.
GGGAAGCAAACCAAGTCAACTTTCACATCCAAAAACGTGGTGTCCACTTCTAGGCCACTACAACTGTTACACATGGACTTATTTGGTCCATCAAGAACAAGAAGCTTCGGAGGTAATTTATATGCTTTAGTTATTGTTGATGATTTTTCTAGATACACTTGGACATTCTTTTTAGTGCAGAAAGATGATGCATTTAAGGCATTTAAGAAATATGCCAAACAAATTCAAAATGAGAAATCATTAACAATCGCCTCCATAAGAAGTGATCACGGTGGGGAATTTCAAAATGCTTCGTTTGAAGAATTTTGCGGAGAACATGAAATATCCCACAACTTCTCGGCACCAAGAACTCCTCAACAAAATGGAGTTGTTGAAATAAAGAATAGATCACTTGTTGAACTTGCAAGAACAATGCTTCGCGATTCAAATCTTCCTAAGTATTTTTGGGCGGATGCGGTGAGCACGACATGTTTTGTAAGTAATAGAGTTAATATTCGTCCTATCTTAAAGAAGACTCCATATGAACTATTCAAAGGTAGGAAACCAAACATTGCTTATTTTCACATCTTTGGATGCAAATGCTTTGTCCTTAACAATGACAAAGATAATCTTGGTAAGTTTGACGAAAAATCCGATGAAGGTATTTTTCTTGGTTATTCTCTTACTAGTAAAGCTTTTAGAATTTATAACAAAAGAACTTTAAAAATTGAAGAATCAATGCATGTATCTTTTGATGAATCTAACCCTCCCAAGGAGGATATTATTATACGTGATGATGATGATGATATAATAGAAATCCCTCAAGAAATTTCTTCCAAAGATACCAACAAAGATCGATCGGAACAACAAGAAGAAGTTTCACAACCAAATATAAATGTCAACGATCTACCGAAAGAATGGAGAACTCATAGAGATCATCCAATTGATAAAGTTATTGGTGACATTAGTCAAGGCGTTACAACAAGACTAAATCTTCAAGATGCTTGTTTGAATATGGCGTTTGTTTCTCAAATTGAACCTTCCAAAGTTGATGAAGCCTTAGGAGACGATCAATGGATGATTGCTATGCAAGAAGAGTTAAACCAATTCGAAAGGAATCAAGTTTGGGAACTTGTTCCTAGACCAAGTGATAAACACATCATAGGTACAAGATGGGTGTTTAAGAACAAGCTTGGTGAGAATGGTATAATTGTTCGAAACAAAGCAAGGTTGGTGGCTCAAGGGTATAATCAAGAGGAAGGAATCGACTTTGAAGAAACTTTCGCTCCCGTTGCAAGGTTAGAAGCTATTCGTCTTTTACTTGCTTATGCTTGCTCTTTAAATTTTCAGCTTTTTCAAATGGATGTCAAGAGCGCATTCTTGAATGGCTATATCAATGAAAAAGTCTATGTAAAACAACCCCCGAGATTTGAAGACTTCAAGCATGCCTCACATGTCTACAAGTTGAAAAAGGCACTCTATGGATTAAAGCAAGCACCAAGAGCATGGTATGATCGTCTTAGCAACTTTTTATGCGAACATGGCTTTGAAAAAGGTAAAGTTGACAAGACATTGTTCATAAAGAAAATTAAGAACCAAACTCTATTAGTTCAAGTATATGTTGATGATATCATCTTCGGATCAACCAACAAAGAATTATGTGAAGAATTCTCATCCATAATGCAAGGAGAATTTGAAATGTCCATGATGGGAAAGATGAGCTATTTTCTTGGACTTCAAATCAAGCAACTAAAGGATGACATTTTCATCAACCAATCAAAGTATTGCAAAGAGTTGTTGAAAAGATTCGACATGGATAGTTGTAAAGCAATGTCTACACCAATGGGATCCGGAACTTATGTTGATCAAGACGAATCCGGTGTCTCTATTGATATTACAAAGTATCGAGGTATGATCGGTTTGTTATTCTATTTGACGACAAGCCGTCCTGACATAATGTTTAGTCTTTGTTTGTGTGCTCGCTTTCAAGCAAACCCAAAAGAATCTCATCTCATGGCGGTGAAAAGGATTATGAAATATCTGAAGGGAACAACAAACGTCGGATTATGGTATCCTAAAGGTAGTGTATGTAATTTACTTGGTTATTCTGACGCGGACTATGCAGGTTGCCAAACTGATCGCAAAAGTACGAGTGGAACATGTCACATCTTAGGAAATGCTTTAGTTTCATGGTCATATAAGAAACAAGCTTGTGTAGCACTTAGTACGGCTGAAGCAGAATACATTGCGGCCGGTACTTGTTGCGCTCAAATCTTATGGCTAAAACAACAACTTAGTGACTATGGAGTAAATCTTGGTTGCATACCTCTTCGATGCGACAACAAAAGTGCAATAAATATTGCAAAGAATCCGGCCATGCATTCTCGTACCAAACACATAGACATTCGACATCATTTTCTTTGCGATCATGTGCTTAAAGGAGATGTTGAAGTCACTTTTGTAGATACACATAATCAGTTAGCAGATATCTTCACAAAACCGCTTGCCAAAGAACCCTTCTTCAAGATTCAGAGAGAACTTGGGATTTTGGACGAACATGACGTATGACACGCATATTCATCACTTAAGGTGCATGCTATATATTCCTCTACCTTAATAAATCTTCACAATTTTATTTGTGAAGGTTCTATATGTGTTACATGTGCAAAAATATGTTTTTATTGGTTTTAATTCTCTTTTTTTTTGCATCCTGTAACCGGTTACATAAGGTAAGTAACCGGTTACATTACTGTGCGTATATGTATTTTTGCCTCTGTTTGGTCATTTCTGCACCATGTAACCGGTTACATGAAGTAGGTAACCGGTTACATCACTGTAACTTACATTTTATTTGATTCTGTTTTTCTTTTTTCACACCATGTAACCGGTTACATCACTGCGTTTTTGCCATAAATGCTATTTTATATATACCTTCTATTTTTATCTTCTACTACTTTAATTATGGTTAAATTCTCTTAAATGATTGGTCAATATTCATCCTCCTCACTTAGTCAAGATTCAACCTATCTTTTACTACCCACTCACATTTCACCATTTACCCACATCACTCTATATTATTTGGTAAAAATTGTTATATCTTCTTTTCCCCATCCTTTTTGATAATTCCAAAGGGGGAGAAGAGCTTGGTTGGTATGTATATTGCTTGTATGTTACTTTTTATACAACTTTTATGCAGTCCATATATAAGTAAAGAAAGGCTATCAAGATAGGGGGAGATATCAATATAGGGGGAGCATATACTCTTGGACAAAAATAACAAAACTCAAAGGCTCATTGCTTGTGATCATAAAAAAGGGGGAGAATGTATTTTCAAGCTTCTCCAAAATTGCTTAAAGACTTTGTTTTGATGAAGACAACATATTTCAAGAATATCAAAAAGGATGAGCCAAGACAAATTGCATAAGGATCAAAGCTTGCTTACAAATTTCATGAAGATTAAAGACTCAAAGTAATTGATCTTCAACTTATATGAGTACAAGCTAAAACTCTTTGCATTGATATTTGTTAGTGCTCAAAACGTTTAGTCAAATGCATTACCAAAACATCAAATACATACCATAAACACTTACAAAACACTATTTTTGGTCTTTTAAGTTCATGTAACTGGTTACCAATATCATGTAACCGGTTACATCCCTGGCAGTAGCAAAAAAACCTTTATATTTGATCATTTTCAATATGATGTAACCGGTTACATCATTTAAGTAACCGGTTACATGATCGAGTTTTTGAATTTCTGGGCCATAACATAACCATGTAACCGGTTACACCTGAACCAGTGGCACTTCTTTATTGTTATTCAGTGCCATACAAATTCATATCTCTTGCCCTTGACCATTGCATTGTTCCACTTATATGCAACCTTTCTAAAGGGTATAGAGTCTCCTATATATACTATACTTTTCAGATTTTATCACTCACCTTTTTCATACAAATTACAAACTTCAAATATACCAACTTTTAACCAAAGTGTTCATATATACATCAACTTTCATTGAGATATTTTTCCAACATTGTTACATACATATTTCAGAAAAATACTCTCATATATTCATACACATTGAGCACTAATATTATCCTTGTGATTTGTTTTACTTGAAAGAGAAGATCAATCAAGTGATTGATATATTTCACCTATTCAAACTCTTATACAAAAAATTATACTTGTTGTATCTTTGCTTTCTAGGATTGTTAGGAAGCAATATTAGTCACATTGAGAGGATTGTTCTCATAGGGTGACTTAGTGAAAATCCAAGAGGATTGTTCTTGGTCCAAGAGGATTGTTCTTGGTTTTTTGGTTATTTCTTGTACAAGTTACCAAACATAGTGAAAATCTCTTACTGCGTAAGGGGACTGGAGTACTCTTGGATTGTGAGGGGAACCAGGATATATCCTTGTGTCATTTATCTTTCCGCCTTTACATCTTTCATAAATTTCCAAACCAGAAATATTATTAACTTCATATCATAAAACCGGATAAAATTTTAAAGAACCTAATTCACCCCCCCCCCCCTCTTAGGCGCACTTCGTTCTTACAAAATCAATAGAGATCATGCTCGAAAAAGTGTAGAACCAAATCTTCCCAAAAGTGCTTGACCATTTAATTTGGTTAATGCTCATATCGATTGGGTCATCAAATCTTCAGAGATTTTGAGCAATCTCCATAAATGTGTAAATTTGATTGACTTGGAGGAGAATTTCATTCAGATTTGATTTAAAATTTGAAGCGCCAAGTTGCTCCAATCGATTGGCTTAAGGTCCAAATTGATTGGGCTTTTGCAAGTTAGTGCTCTTTGTGCTTTTTGGGCTTTGGACGAGATTTTGCTTTGGCTTTCTTACTTTTTAAACCCTGCCCGACTTATTTGCACCAGTTTCTATAAAAACACTAAAAAGCTCATTTGATTGTTTTATGAAAAATATTTTAAATTGAAATAATGCATGAAACTCTCTATTTCAAAGGATTAGTCTGAGTTTCCTGATCGTTCAACTTAAAAATCATGTTTTACCTTGATTACCAAGTAACCTTCATAAAATTTCCCCCTTTAGAGGGAATGGCAACATAATATGGCATGTACTTCTCTACGGATAGTAGGATAAGAGATATTGTTAAACCATAAGATAAATATGTCCACCACTGACTTATCTTCTCAACCTACTAAGAGGTTAGCAGATCATCATAGGTCAAAGATATTGAGACTATCCTCATCAAGGACTTCTTTAATCACAACCGTTGATATGCATCATCAACAAACTTCCTTGGATCAGAGACTTTTAATTTAAAACTACTGTATACTTGAGATTATACTCTTTGGTTTATACAACTTCATTTAATATGTGCTAAAGTTTCATAAGCGATGCAAAACATCCTTGCAAAACATACCAGGGTTTTATCTTTGGTACCCATATTTTCTTGGGTCCCGGTATATTAATAGTTTTAAAAGGTCTAGGGTTACTACCTGTAGACCTTTTCAATTAATGAAAACAAAAAGGCTCTAATTGGCCAAATCAATTACAATGAGAACATTTATAAACAGGTCGATACACTTTCTTTCGATTTACTACTTTATTATGTGAGCTACTCGATTTAATCTCTAATCCAATTTTATTTAAGGAAGGCCTTTTAATTTATAAAATCAAGTCAATGTTTTTACCCTTAGTAAATTTACTTAAGGTTTCATGCAAATCAGTTACTTACTTTTTCATAGAGACACGAGTTTCACATGTTTCAAACGAGTTTATAATATTAGCTATTTCGAACTTAAGCGTTTCATTACTCTTTTCAAGAAACTCCCGATAATACTTAAGATATAAGTTACATTTTTTATCTTATCATTTTATTCAATTAACTTAGCACTTAATTTAAATAACCTCTTGTAAGATAGCTTTGTTACCTCATGGTCATTTTCCTAGTGAGATAATTTTAAGCCGACTTCATCTTCGTTGGATGATTTTTTTCCAAAGAATCCTTCTTGAGGTTGCCTCTTCTTAATTTGTGGAGGCTTTGTTCTATCTTCTTCTCTCGAAGATTCCACTAGATGAGACTTCTTCTTCATATCTTCTCACAAATGAAGTTCCTTCATTTGATGTTGAATCCTCCAAAGATCGTTCAACTAATGAGATTGTTCTTTCAAAGGAAACCACAAGAGTTGTTTGGTAGGAGTTTGATGAAGTTTCTAGGATTCTTCAAGTTTTGAGCTTATGCCTTCATATTTAATTAATTGAACCAATTCGTTCAATTTCTCTATAATTTATTCCTTTTTTATTTTTTTTCTGAGATTCACTGGCACTCCCATCTCTTGATTTAAAAATGGGATCAGATTTATGATTCCAATAATTAACTCCTACATATTTGTTAGTGACAAAAGTTCTAACGTAATTTATGATATTTCTAAATTTCAAAAAACATTTATGAATGAAACATTAATCTTTTTCGCCTCGTGTGTTCATTTACTCATGTTCGATACTTGGAGAAACTACATATATCATTTAATGAGTATCCCACATTTCCTTGGTGTATTTGCAATTATGAACATAAAAGAATTAATTGTCATCTAAGAACATGACTAGAGTCTTTTTAGTTTTGAAATTGATTTCAAACTTTCTGTTTTCCTATATGGTCCAAAGATAAACCTAGTTTATCTACTACTTCTCCATTAATATGGTGAGTAGCAATGAACATACCATTGATTTTTGTTTATCACAATTCAGAATCAATCATTGAATGAAATTTTATATCTAGCTTTCCATAGTTAAAACCTATCACCATTAAATAATGGATATGAGCTTAGGAAAGATCTCTTGTTAGAAAAAGTGTGGAAGTCATCTTCCTCCTGAGATGGTTAGTCTTTAAATAGGAGTTAGGCTATTATGCCACTTGTTGGACGTGTGGCTCCACAAAGATAGATTTTCCTCAAGTGGCTTAGCTCACGAACCAAAAAACGACTTAATACTATATCCCCCAAACATAACTTTTAACAGGTTTAGCTTCAAACCAAAAACACACTTCCTAAGGAATAAATATTCAATCAATATAAAAATATCTCTTGGTGAATTTACAAATTTACCCCTTTCCAAAACAAGTTTCCTCACTTAAACACAATGACTTTCTCAAAACGCTATGGCTAAATAAAGAAAGAAAGTAGATAAATATTCTTAGAAAGAGAGAGTGAGGAGAGTAATATAGCTCATGATTATGGATGTGAAAAATCAAAGGGAAATTCCTCTATTTAAAGGCTAGAGGTTGGCAAAAAAAAAGGGAAAGGATCCATGTATCAAGTTAATGGTCCAATCAATTGGGTCCTTATCCTAATCGATTGGATTCTCTAAATAATCGATTATAATTTCTCATTTTAGAAATATTTTATACAGAAATTTAAACCTTAATTAAGATATTTTCACAATCTATTATGAATACAATTTGCACTTACCCAATCAATTGGGAATATTCTTCAATCACATGGACAATTCAAAACACATGTCCAACTTATTATGATAATTCTTGATTCATCTGGCTAGGATCCAAAATATTTTTAGATTGTTTTCTTTGAGAAGTAGAGGCTCTTAAAGTGGTTTTAGTGAGTGTTTTATTCATCCATATTACTTTATAAAAACGCATTTGTGTTTTTACAAAACACTGATTTCTTAGACAGGATCATGCGAGCTTTCATACTTCATCTCTTCCACAATTTGAAGCTTCAAGAATTTTTTGAATACACTACTCATATGAGAAATTACATGATTATTCTTAGATATAAGGCTTTATGTATCTTCAAGTTGGATGCCATCATCAAAGGATAATTATAGAGAAAATCAAAACCCTAGTTCATCAGCTTGATTCGGAGGAAGAGCTTGAACAAATAATCCTGTGCATATTTGACTGCTTGAAACTCTTGCTTGACTTTATAATTTAAGGTTAGATTGAATCTTTATAAGTTGTCGTCAAGGGTTTCATTTTCACAAGTTGTCATCAATGAAACTAAGTTGTCATCATCAAAACCAAACCATGATAAGTATGGCATGCCTTGCTTTGATTACTTCTTGATTGAACATACAAACACATAATTTAAAATTCTCCCCTTTTTTTATGTTGACAATGCATATATTAAATAGGTGGTAAGAGAAAAGCTAGGTAGATAAAATTAGAGTGTTTAAAATTCCCCTAAAATAAGTAAAGAGTATACTCTACTCTCTATGAGAGTATACTTCTTCCCCTTTGTCATACAAAATACAGGTAAAATATGCAAGAAGTAAATTTAAATATGCAAACATAAACATATAGTCACATAAACATTTAAAAGGGAAAAAAATTCATTAAATAAAATTATATTGGAATTCAAAGTACAGAAAATAGGGAAACTTCAGGAATTGAAATAATGCAAAGATAGAAAGAAGAACACATACGTAAGACTACTATTTTACATAAGTATTTTCATTCCTTCAGATGATCTTCTCGATCTTTGTAATATCTCTGGGAATGATTATGTAAATCTAGATCATTTTTCTAACATATATCCATGAAATTGTTTATTGTTGTGTTATCTGATTCTTTTATGTCTTCTTCTTCTTCTATCGAGTCATGTCTTAATTCTCCATGTTGGATGTGAATCTTCATTTTTATGAGTGAAGATTAATCGATCTTGTTAATGGATGACTCCATTATTTCTTACATAGTATTGACTTCAAATTGACCCAATATTTTAGTGATTAGTGCTCCATATGGATAACCATCTATTTGAGTTTCTTTACAGTGTATCAAATGAAGAAGTATGCCTCAACCCAATTAGTTTGAAACTTTTCAGTTATAAACCAAAGAGGGACGATGTCATCCTTGATGAAAAAGTTAAGGTTGGTGTTCCTTGTAAAGAGGATCCTTGTGAAAAGGTACTGGATAAGACAAACTTTTGGGTTTAGGAAGCTTGCCTTGATTGTAAGTTTTCTATTATCCATTAGATTAATAACGAGGCAACGTATGGCAATGTAAATCTTGAATTATTTAAACTCCATTGATGCCTCGTAGGTGTAAGTGACCCCTTGGACGGGGAAACTAAAACATCCTTCCAAATTGATATTTATGAATATCTATTTTAACTCTTTTTATAGTTGATATCAGTGATGTTAAAACAATGGTTATATTTGAGTAGAATTCTATCACAAGGTTTGGAAAATTTTGAGCAGGTACCTCAGTCAAGAATTAAATTAACGTTCCTTGACATATTTGGACATATTATTTGTAGATCCTCATGAAGCTTCCCTCCATAAAATATGGTTGAATCACTTTTAGGTTGGTCATCATCTTTATTTATTGACACCATACTAGTATTCCCTTCACATAAACTCTTCTTGATGAGGTATATCTCGATTGAATGTGTTTTTATGAGGCCATGATGATACCTAGGGAGAAAAGAAAGACTCACATAAGAAATAAGAACATATAGGAAAATATGAGATACAAAAGAATGAAAATGGGATACATATTTATAGTAGAGCTTTTGACGATTTTGGGCATGTAAACCTTGCACAAAATTAATGGATATCATGCTTGATAAATTTTAGAACCAAATCTTCCTAAAAGTGCTTGGCTAGTTAATTTGGTTAATGCTCCAATAGATTGGGTCATCAAATATTCAGAGATTTTGAGCAATCTCCATAAATGCATAGATTTGATTGACTTGGAGGCGAAGTTTCAATCATGTTTGATTTGAAAATTGAAGCGCCAAGGTTCCCTAATCAATTGGCTTAAGGCCCCAATTGATTGGGGTTTTGCAAGTTAGCCCTCTTGGTGATTTTTGGGCTTTGTAATGGATTTTGCATTGGCTTTCTTACTTTTTGCACCCCTATCCAATTTATTTGCACCCATCTATATAAAAACACCAATAGTTCATTTTATATTTTTACAAAAAATATTTTAAATTAAGATAGCGTATTAAACTCATTATTTTAAAGGATTAATTAGATTTTTTTGATAGTTCAACTTCATAATCATATTCTACCTTGATTACCAAGTAACCTTGATAAAATTCCCCCTTTTGAGAGAATGGAAACATAATGTGGCATGTCCTTCTCTATGGATCGTAGATAAAAGAGTTTTTAAACCACAAGATATATATGTCTACCAAAAAATTATATTTTCAATTCACTAAGAGGTTAGTAGATCATCATAGATCAGAGATGTTGAGACCATCCTTAACACGAACGTCTTTGATCACAATTGTTGATATGCATCATCAGCGAACATCCTTGGATCGGAGGATTCAAAATTAAAACTACTGTATACTTGAGATTATACTCTTTGCATTGCACAACTTTATTTAATATGCACCAAGGCTTCATAATTGATGCAAATAATCCCTTCAAAACATATTAGAGTTTCACCTTTGGTACCCATATTTCCTTGGGTCCCGGTGCATTAGTAGTTTTAGAAGGTCTAGGTTTACTGCATTTAGAACTTTTCAATTTATCAAAACAAAAAGGCTCTAAGTGAAAGAATCTATTACAATGACAACATTTATAAACAAGTCGACTCACTTTCTTCCAATTTACTTCTTTACTATGTGAGCTACCAAATTTAAACCTTAATCCAATTTTATTTAAGGAATGTGTCTGACTTAATAAAATCAAGTCAATGTGTAAATTTACTTAGGGTTTTATGCAAATTAGTTACTTATATTTTTATAGAGATATAAGTTTCACATGTTCCAACTGAGTTTCTAATATTAGCTATTTCGAACTTAAGCCTTTCATGACTCTTTTCAAGAAACTCAAGATAATCCTTAAGATATAAGTTTCGTTTTTTATCTTATCATTTTCTTCAATTAACTTAACACTTAATTTAAATAACTACTTATAAGATAGATTTATTACCTCATGGTCATCTTCCTCATGAGATACTTTCAAGCATACTTCATCTTCTTTGTTGGAAGAAGTTTCTTCGAGAATTCTTCCTGAGGTTGCCTCTTTTTAATTTGTGGAGGATTTTTTCTATCTTCTTCTCTCAAGTATTCCACTAGATGAGACTTATTCTTCATATCCTCTCATTGATGAAGTTCCTTCATTTGATGTTGAATCCTACGAAGATCGTTCAACTACTAAGATTGTTCTTTCAAAGGAAATCACGAGAGTTGTTTGGTAGGAGTTTGATGAAGTTTCTAGGATTCTTCAAGTTTTGAGCTTATGCCTTCATTTTTATGTAATTGAACTAATTCTTCAAATTCTCTATAATTTCTTCCTTTTTTTATTTTTCTTGAGATTCACAGACACTCCATCTCTTGATTTAAGAATGGGATCAAATTTATGATTCCAATTATTAACTCTTAGATATTTTTTTGTGACATAACTTTTAACATAATTTTTGACATTTCTAAATTTCAAAAAACATTTATGAATGAAACATTCATTTTCTTTATCTCGTGTGTTCATTTACTCATGTTCGATACTTGGAGAAACTATATATATATATATATATATATATATATATATATATATATATATATATATATATATATATATATATATATATATATATATATATATATATATATATATATATATATATATATATATATATATATATATATATATATATATATATATCATTTCATAAGTATCCCACATTTCCGTGGTGGATTTGCAATTATGAACATAAAATAATTAACTATCATCTAAGAAACATGATTAGAATATTTTTAGTTTTGAAATTGATTTAAAACTTTCTCTTTTCCTTTATGGTCCAAAGAAAATCTGGTTTATCTACTACTTCTCCGTTTATATGTTGAGTAGGGATAAACAAACCATTGATTTTTGTTTCCCAAAATTCAAAATCAATACTTTGAATGAAAATTTTATATCTAGCTTTCCATGATTAAAACCTATCACCATTAAACAGTGGAAGTGTGTTTAACAAAGATCTCTTATTACAAAAAGTGTGAAAGTCATTTATCTCCTGAGATGATTAGTCTTTCAATAGGAGTTAGACTTTTATGCCACTTGTTGGCCACGTGACTCCACACATAAGAGGGAAGGAGGGGGGAAGGATGCATTGTGGGGGTTTGGAAAATGACAGTTTAAAAACATATTTTCAATTTTAGAGTTTAAATTTTTTTTAAGAAAATGATTGAATATACCACGGAAAAATAAAGGTAAACAAAATCTACGGAAAGTAAAGAGATGACACCTGAATTTATAGAGGTTCGGTCTAAAAGAAGTGACACAATCCTCTACCTAAGACTTGATCTTCTGAGTATCAAGTAATGGTTATGAGATTTTAGTATGTTAAGCTCACAAACCCCTTTATACAAGGAAATATGAAGTTTCAGGTTAACTTCGAACCAAACAACCAACAATGGACTAAAGCAGTTAGTATTCCTTTTAAACATGAATGAAGCTTTGAGAGGATATTATCCAAGCTTAAACCCTTATATTTTATACATGATAATCTCAAACCGTTACTGATTTTTGAACTGGATATCCTCTGAACCAAAGCGAGATTTTTCATAGGCTAACCATGAATTGAACCAAGGTTTTACATAGGATGACCACGAACCGAAATGAGATTTTACACTAGGATGATCTAGAACCAAGTTGAGATTTTACACTGAAAAGAGTTCATGAACTGAATAGAATATTTTTCACATGTTATCTTCAAGAACCTACAAAGAGAGATTTTCCTTAAGTGGCTTAGCTCACGAACCAAACGACTACTTAATACTAAATCCCCCAAACACTATTTTTAACGGGTTTAGCTTTCAACCCAAACAAAAATTTCCTGAGGAATAATTATTCAATCAAGAGAAAAATAACTCTTGATGAATTTAAAAATTTACCCCTTTCCAAAACAAGTTTCCTCACTTAAACACGATGATTTTCTCAAAGCGCCATGGTTAAATTGAAGTGATAGAATTATAAAAATATTCTTATAAAGAGAGAGCAAGGAGATTAAGATAGCTCATGGTTATGGATGTGAAAAAGTGAAGGGAAATACCTCTATTTAAAGGCTAGAGGTCCTTATCCCAATCAATTGAATGCCCTAAATAATTGATTATAAAGTCATATTTTGGAAAGATTTTATTGAGAACCCTTATCCTTCATTAGGACACTATCACAATCAATTATGAACATAATTTTCACTTATCCAATCAATTGGGAATATGCTCCAATGATTGGAGTGTTCAAAACACATGTCCAACCTATTTTGACAGTTCCTGATTCAACTTACTGAGCTCCAAAACATTTTTAGATTTATTTTCTTTAAGAAATAAAGGCTTTTAAAAATGTTCTAGTGACTGTGTGTTTTATACATATTAATTTCCTAAAAATGCCCTTGTGTTTTTACAAAATATTAATCACTCATATAGGATCAGGCGAGCTTTCGCACTTCCTTTTTTTTCACACTTTGAAGCTTCAAGTTTTTTCTAAATACACAAATAATACTAGCACTTGATTAATTATCTTGGATATAAGGCTTGTGATATCTTCAAGTTGGATTCCATCATCAAAGGATATTTATAGATATCATCAAAACCCTAGTTCACCAGCTTAATTTGGAGGAAGACCTTGAACAAATAATCTTGTGCATATTTTATTGCTTGAAACCCTTTCTTAGATTTATGATTTAAGGTTAGATTATTTCTTCATAAGTTGTCATCAAGGGGTTGCATCTGCTCACGTTTCCATTAATAAGACCAAGTTATGATCATCAAAGTCAAACCATGATAAGTATGCCATGCTTTATTTTGATCACTTATTGATTGAATCTACAAACATTGTTCCACATTCTACCTCTTTCTGATGATGACAACACATCTCTCAAGGAGGTTATAAGAGAAAATACAAGTAGATTAAATTGGAGTGTTTAAACTCCCCTCAAATAAGTAGGGAGTATACTCTACACCCTCTGAGAGTACACTTCTTCCCCTTTGTCATAGTAAAAAAGGCGGGTAAAAGATTCAAGAAGGAAATTTAAATATATAAACATCAACACATAGTCACATGCGCATTTAGAAAGGAAAACAAACTTCATTTAATCAAATTATACTGGAGTTCAAAGAACAAAAAGTAAGGAAATTTTAGGAATTGATTAATGTGAAGATAAAAAAGAGACTGTTTTACTGACTCTGTATAGCTAGACCATTTTACCGACATATCTCTGATACTATTTATTATTGTGTTATTTGATTCTTCTATGTATTTTTCATCACTTTCGAGTTGTGTCTTAATTATCTACTCTGGAAGTGAATCTTAATTTTTCTTAGTGAAAATTATTCGATCTTGTTAATGGATGACTCCATTTCTTCTTCCATAATATTAACTTCAAAGGCACCCAAAATTTTAATGATTAGTGCTCCATATGGATACCTAACTATATGAGTTTCTTTGTAGTGTATCAGATGAAGAAATATGAATCAACCCGATTAGTTTGAAACTTTTAAGTTATAAGTAAAAGAGAGACGATGTCATGATTGATGCCAAAGTTAAGGTCGACGTTCCTTGGAAAGAGGATCCTTATGAGGAGGTAGTGAATAGCACAAACTCTTGGTATTAGGAAGCTTGCCTTGATAAGATGTTTTCTATTTTCCATAGGATTCATAACGAGGGAGCATATGAAAATGGAACACTTGAATTTTTAAAACTCCTTTGGTGCCTCGTAGGTGTAGGTGACCCCATGGATGGAAAGCTCAAACACCCCTCCAAGTTGATCTCAGGGATGTTCCAATTATTGTTAGGTTTGAGTAGAACTCTTTCAAAAGATTTGAGTTTTTTTGATTAGGTACCTTAGAGAAAAATCCTCTTAGCGATCCTTGACATATGTGGATATATGGTTTGTAGCTCCTCATAAAGCTTTCCTCCATAAAAGATAGCTTTATGCTTTAAGGTTTGATTGATTCTTCATAAGTTGTCATCAAGGTTTGCATCTTCACAAGTTGTCATCTATAAAACTAAGTTGTTATCATTAAAACCAAACCATGATAGGTATGACCTGCTTAGCTTTGATCACTTCTTTATTGAACCTAAGCACATAGTTCCACAATTTCCACAAGTGATTATGATTGATTGTGATACCTTACTGATGATTTTTTGCAAATGTATTTCCTGCTTCTTATGCTTTATTGTGTAGGTATCATATAAAAAAGTGTGAGGTAGAATTAAGGGAATTTTGGGAAACAAACAAATCAAGGGTGAAGATGATAAAATGTACAAACCTACTCAAATATTGTAACCCATATTGGTAGCTTGGAATGTTATAATATATTCTTCTAGAGACGACTCATATGTTAATTCAATCATTCAGTTCATAAGTGAGTGCACAAAACATCCATATTTTTTGAAATATGTTGAAACTAGAATATCAGACCAAGTATAAGAGAAAATTGATTGTGCATAGACTAATTAGGTTAGACACCTCAGAAATACATAATTTATAGTGTTGGATTTGTTCATGGAAGATTGAAGAACTGATTGGAAGATTCTAATGGTGATTTTCGCAATGGTTGGAAATTAGTGAACCAAATAATTGGAATGTGGTATAACGAGATACATACATCACTTGGTAAAAGCGTCACAATATTAGAGCATAAATTCAAAGATTAAAATATGTATTTACAGTTGAATGGTAATATATCTCGAGTGGGGTTTAACTTTATATATCACGAAGCTATGCAAGTAGAGAAAATGGATTCATATAGCTCCAACCGTGGTTATGCACTTATAAGAACACACACTATTTCGTGTGCTTGTTTAATAGCCAATAAGAAGAATCTCGATAGTACTATACATATGGATGAGGTAAATCCGCATTGGGAAACAATTTGATTTGATGATGATAGTATAATTAAGGATGGTAAATCAAATATTTCTATTATGAGAGAATGATAGGTGATTCAAGAGAATTTATTTACAGTTGATTGTAACATGAAATTGCACATCAATGAGCATATACACAATATAGCCTATCTAGAAACCACTGATATGGAATCACCTGCGAAACTGATAAAAACTAAGGGTTCTCCTAATAAGGTCAAACCAACTCCTACTAATAATTATACAAAGCGACCATCATTATATTTTGAGCATGTTGACTCACTTTATCTGGATTCCCCTCTTTCACAATCCAAAAAAATTTCTATTAATGGTGTTCACATCAGTAAGCCCCCACCTTCCCCATATTTACACAAAAAGAAACACATTGAAAATATGCTTGTTTTTATGCACAAATTTATTGACTGGATTGTAGATGTTAAAGGTGGTTATAACCGCAAATTTTGTGTTGTTTCATCTTTGGTAGGTTTAGGAGTTGAAAATGATACACTTGTTTGTCAACATCTTATTAAATATTTAACATCCCATAAGGAATATTACCTGAGTTTATAGATGAAAAAAAGAACGAAATGATGAAATTCATCACACTCTAATTCCTAGTAGAACTAATCAAGTACTGATTGAAAATCCCATGATGAGCTGTCCTTAGGGGGATTTATCGCTCATGCTGATGTTAGATAAATATGGGAACTTTGTAAAACAATTAGACATAATTATATACCGTACCCCATGGACTAGGAGTTGGCATACGACGTACATCCTCGGGTACTAGATGCTCATGGTAATCTGCAAATAGCTCATCAATACCTCTGCAAAGGACTGTGGGATGCACAACCAATATGAGGTACCTAAGTAAACCTGCAGATACTAGAACTACCTTAGTACTTGCTCAGGTTAGTTTGCGTACTTAAGTCGAGGCCTATACTACCAACAAATTTCCTATAAAGGTCATGTATAATGGTGCTCACCGTATGGTGTGAAATAAATATCATCCTCTACAGTATGATCAAGAACATGTATGTACATCTCACTTTCCAAATCTCTCTTGTTAGGTTAATCAGCCATGCACGAGGAAACTCCTTGCTATACTCAATCAAATACTACCACCCAATGATACCATAAAAATAGGGAGAGGATCCATGCCTAAAAATGGTCCCGATAAAAATTAATAATGTATACATACACATATTTACTATGAAATTAATGATTTACATGTATTTATATTACCTAAAACACACAGTTGTTTCATGTCATTTGTCTCGTAATCCACTGACAAACTTTATCAAGCTTTAAGTACATGTAAACCAAATAATATACCCCTCAAGTATAATTGCGAATTCGTTCAAAGTATATAAAGTAATTAATATAGACAACAACGACATATGTGTTGAACATATGAATTCATTCACAAGAGGGGGGGGGGAGGTGAACTGTTGAGGTTTGAAAAACTTTGGTTGAAAAATAATATTTGTAAAATCAGAGTTTGAAAATATTTTAAAACCAAACGAGGAAATAAAAAATAGAAATCAGAAGGAAATACAATAAAGTAAAGAGATAAGGGATAGAGAGAAACACCTGAGATTTGTACATGTTCAACCTAAATGACCTACTCTTCTCCCCAAGAGTTACTCTTGAGAGTATCCAATAAACTTGATAGCTTTTAAAAGGATATGTCCATAAACCTCCTTATACAAGGAAATGAAGTTTTCAGGACAACTTCCAACCAAACAACGAACAAGGCTTATAATGATTATCCTCCGAACTAAGCATAAATTTTCCATGGGATGATCTCAAAGCAAAATGGAGTTTTGAGTTGGTTATCCTTCAAATTAAATTGGGGTTTTACACAGGCTGACCACAAACCAAATTGAGATTTTATACAGGTTAATATCGAACCAACTGAGCTTTTATCAAGCTGAAAATTAAGAGCAAAATGAGATTTTACACAGGCTAATCTAAAATCGATAAAGCTTTTAACTGGTTGAGTTCAATAACTTTTGTGGATATCTTGATGAATGATATTCACTAACAAAAAGAGATATTTTCTTCTTGGCGAAACTCACGATCCAAAAGGAGACTTCCTAAGACAATACCTAAAACAAACAAGGACCTTTACTAGTTTAGCTCGCAACCAAACAACTTCTTACATAACAAATATTTACTAAAGTGTGAATAAACTCTTTATAAATTATAATTAAGCCCTCACCTATAACAAATATCCTCACTTAGGCTCTAGAATACACTTGAAGCACCATGGCTAAATATATGTGAGAAAAATGAGAGATTTGGTAAAAAAGATGAGAGAAGTGAAAGGGAGACCAAAACTCATTTTCTGGATGCCAAAAGGTGATAGAGAAGATCTCTATTTATAGGCCAAATTATGGTTTAAATTTGGAAATTATCCATGAGTAAAATCAATGTCATAATCGATTAGGTCAATCGATTATTGACCTTTAATAATCGATTTTTCAAGCTATGAGTGGAATGATTTGATATTTAGACATTACCAATCATTAAGAGTCTGTTCTAATCAATTTTAGACTCAACCTAGTGAAAATAATCGATTAGGTTATTAGGTATAATCGATTATTCAGTTGAAAAAAGTCTTCCAATCAATTAGACACACCCTTAATCAGTTAGGTTGGCCTAAAAACATTTTCATGTGGTTTCAATAAAATATGAAAGGCTCCTCAAAATTTTTTAGTGTGTGTTATTTCCATAGTATTTCAAAAAATACCCTCATACCTTTACAAGACATTGATCACTTAGACAAACACGACCAAACAAACACACACACTTCCTCTCTTTCACAACTCTGAAGCATCAAGCCTTGACATCATTATCTTTGAGTTTAGCATCACACAAGAACCTTGAATCTTCTTCATAAGGCTTGAAATATCTTAATGTTGATTATCATCATTGAAAGTTGAGACCACCGATGAACCCTAAAACATAAGTCTTTACTTGAATGACGTTTGACCACGCTGTTGACTTCAAAGAGATATCTTGATCTTCAGGAGAATCTTCAAGAGGATAGCTTGATTCAAAGCATCTTCGAGTGCTTGGGTTATCTTCAACGGATAAGGACTTCACGGAATATCATCTGATATTAAGTGTTGTCATCATCAAAATCAAACAACTACTTAGTTGACTTGCAGCTTTAGTGTAAACAAACTTCACCATCTTGAATCACCTTGACAATACCTACATGCACATAAATCGTAAATAGGTATCAATTTTGTCCACAAATCTAATTAAGCTAACCAAATCCTAGATATGTCCTTAAAATGAAATTTCTATGAAAATCGATATGAGCATAATCACTAGTATGATTAATAGTGACAATCAAATGGTCCTTGTAATTTGTCTTTAGAAATGAAAATCTAGCATGTGTTCCACGGGTATCTATAATATCCTTTTGCGCCTTAGCCAGATCAACTCCTAATTGTGTAACCATAAATTCTAATGCATCAGCTCTTTGAATTAAAACATGGTACAACAATGTTTATACGATCAGAGGAAAGGAGGAATGATACATCATCTAGTTTGATAATCATATCACCGATGGGAAAATAAAATGATGATGTCTTAGAGTTTCATCTGTTAACAAAGACTGACAGAAGACCACAATCAATATGTAACCAACTCATATCCTACAAACATCCTTCAGCCCATACACTTCTAATTCTTCTTCAAACCATGGTTCATCTGGCTAAGGCAGCCATGGTATCTTCCTACCATGGTTAATAGACTTTAGTGTGTCACATTATAATCAAGATTAATTCATCAATGTCACACAATTCAATTAGTATAACAGACACATATTATATATTTAAAATCATAAGTAAATATATGTTTGACTGCTCTATTCCACATGTTGGTATTCCACATGTGACCAACAACATGACCTCCATATAAACGAAGTAGGGACATATACTATGGACCTCCAGGAAATCTATAAGGTATGGCAGGAGCACGTTCGAAGAGAGCATGTACGAAAGAAGAAAGTATAGTAGCAACACTTGCATCAAAATAGATCTAAATAGATTGAAGTGTATAAATCTAGTGTCCGAATTACATTATTCGAAACTGATTTTCAGATATTATTATCCGAACGGGTTCGTACCAAACAAAATCCTAATTCTAATTTTTTTACAAATTCAAACCTCAAACATACCAGGAAGAAAGTGGATAGAACATGGGCATTAGATGAGGTATATGTACCTTAATTCAAGACTAGGTAAAAAATGGTTGCATCATAATCCCAAGAAGTAATGTGAGGATGTGAAGCACTTAAACATATAGAATATAAACATATAGAATAATATTCTTCAAATAAACATATAGAATAATATTCTTCAAATAAACATATAGAATATAAACATATAGAATAATATTCTTCAAATGATGCTGAAATGGATGATCATATTTGATTAAGAAACTTAGTTTGAATGAGAAAGAATAGAAATTAAGAATTTTTGTCTCATTCATATGTACAAAATATTTATTGACGTTATAAAACTATTTACTATTTTGATTTCAAAAATTATTGAATAAGCGAGGGAAAGAAGTTTCGTTTGATCATAATAAGATTCTTATGGATAATATAATCTAGACAACCCATCTGAAGAACACTATCCAAACATACTCTTTTGTACTCGTTTTGGTGGAAAATTGATCTGTTATATTGTATCATCTTGACTGAGAGACAATGTCAAAAATTCATAAGATGTTGGAAAATCATGTATAAGGAGCAACCTCTCTAACAAATTAGATTTTCTATTAAAGTTGAAATGGTCAAGTTATTTATTTATTATAGGACAAGTAGAGTAGTAGAATTTGAGTAGCATCTTGCCGACTCAAAATTTATGTGTGGTGTAAATTATGATTTCTTGGAAACCGTTTGCAATCATCAATTAGAAAACGAGTTAGCTTGCTTGAATTTGGTAAGACCCTAGTGAAGTGGAGCTTTCCTTGGAGCAAAGGAGGTCAGAGAAGTTTTCTCTTGGTGATTGATTCTAAGTAGGTTATCAATGAAGCATCACACAAGTTATTACTAATAGATCACTATTTTGTCAACGTCCACTCCCTTTAGTTTCTTAATCATCACTCATTTTACTTTCTTATTTTATTAATGAGATTATAAGATGTACCCTTAAACTAAATCTCACGTTCATAATAAAAGTTTTAAAATAATTATAAACAGTGAGATCCTTTATCAAACAAGCATATCATATTAAATATTTTTAAGTTCAGTCCACCTTAGTTACTAAATGAATTTAAAATGTGAAATATATTGATTTTTTTATATATAAAGCTTTTTTAAAAAGAAAAGTTAATAATAAATAGTCTCCTGAGTAGAACTTAAATTAAGGGATTAAGAGTGTAAGGAGATTAGAAAAAGCTGACTAAATAAAAAATCTGAATTGACTAAATTGAAAAAAAAATGATATGTTTGATTCAAAAACTAAATTGATTTGGTTTGATTACGAGTACAATTATTTCATACTTGCAATCCATGAAAAGTTGGTCTAATTTCTATCATCGAGTTTGATTTCACATGTTTTTAATTATATTTTTAAATTTTTTTTATCTCTTTTATCTCCGAAAATAAAATAAAATTTTATTTTCGTATACTTGTAATTTTATGGTGAACTTAATTAAATTTATGATGTTTGTTTTTGTATATGATGGTGAAATTCATCAATTTGAGTATTTGAATGTGAATTTATTTGCATTTGATGGAGAACTGTTATAATTTTGAGTGTGTTGTATGAACATATTTAATTTTAAGATGAATATATTTATGCTTGGTCATCAACTATCAATATTTTAAGTATATATATTATTTTTGTTGATGGCATCATTAGCAAAGTTGGATCGGGCATAAAAAAATCCTTGGTTAGAGACCATTCCCTTAAAGACACAGTTCTCTGGGTTGTACTCTAACTCTGTTCAGTCAGATGGGTTGGTGGGAGAGATTGGTTTGATGGTTAATGAGATCTTGGCTTGGAAGCTTAGGTGGCAAAACTTATTTTTAGAGAGCTACCCATTTTTTAGGAGCTTATATCTATGCTTCGAGCCATCACTCTTTCTCTGGATAAGATAAGCGGATTTGGAAGCATACTAGAGATGGTGTTTTCTCAGTGGCCTACGCTTACCATAATTAAAGGGTTAGTTCGATCTCTTATTCGAGCCCTCTTCAGGCAGAGAGTCATATCCTCTTCTTTATTTAGAAAAGTTAGGCTCCTTCTAAGATTTTGGTCTTCTCTTGACAGCTTTTACAAGATATAATCTCGTCTAGAGAAAACCTATCTAAAAGTAGGGTGACTTTTATCTTACTAGGATCTCTCGTCCCTTGTGTGAGAAATTGGTAAATATAGTTTACCATCTTTTTGTTACTTGTGAGCTAGCATTTATCATGTGGTATAGAGTTTTCAAGTGGTTATTGATGGTAGGTAGTTATATAAGGATCTTTTTTAGTATTTTATCTATTTAGGTGATAGAATTAAGTTTAGGAATACTCATTTTTATTTTACACGCTATAGGTCCATTTGAAAAACCCATAATGATGTCATCTTTAATGGAGTCCCAAAAATAGTTAAAGAGGTGAATGAGAAGACTATTTTTTTGACATGGAAACGATATCTAGATAGTTCAGGGGTGAACTCTTGCACATTCATGGAGTTACTTTAGAACCCTATCCACTACCCGCATAAATAGCGAATTAAGTTTTTGCCTTGGTTTTGAGGTATGTGTCACCTTTTGGTTTTTGGTTCTCTTTTGATGGTATCTGATTTGTTGATGGTGAATCTAGCAGTTTGAGATCTAACCTGTTTCTAGCGTGGTTGGTTTTAGTTGTTTGGGTCTTTATCTGCGAAGACTCCTTGATCGGTAGTGTTGGTTGGGTTGTTAATGTTATTTGTTATTCTTTTGTTGTATTTTTTTTGGTTAATACGTTGTTTTCTTGCATTTTTTATATTTTGTGACTATATTCGTTACATTTTAGTGATTTTTCAATCATTATTAATAGTTAATCGCCATTAAATAATTTAAATATATTATATGAATTCATTTACTTTTGAATATATTGTACAAACTTATTTAATTTAATAAGATGTGGTTTAAAAAAGTGAGCATATGTGGTTTAAAAAAGTGAGCATATGAAATAATTTGTTTGAAAAATAATAATTTTGAAAGTCATAATGAGAAATAAAAATGTTAAAATATGTATTTATTGGTTTAATATTTTAAATCTTTTATGGATCGGAAGTAGAATTATGTTTGAATTGTGATGTTGGACTCTTGGTGTGGTGTAGCAAGTCTCCGATGTAGTGAATCATAGGGTGGACATGCAAGGTTAGCACTCTGACGTCTAATTCAGTTAATGAGTCCAAAAATGGGGTATAGTGAAATATGCAAAGTATGAGTGTACCTTAGGTATTACGTGTATAGAACTATTCACCCCTGGATTGAGCTGGTTGTTCGGACTTCTTTGGAGCACTAGTTGGGCCTTTTCTCAGTTCATGATATTTGCACCAAAGACTTGTTGTAAAGTGTTGAACAAAATGTCTTCTAAGATCCATGCCGCCCTAATGTTGTTAAGTTGGTCGCATGTGAGACTGGGCGTGTTCAACTAATGGAGAGGAACACACATCATCAGAATGAGACTTGAATCTTTAGTTGATGAAACTTGAGATATTCTTCAAGTTAATCACCATCATAAGAAAGTTGGAAGGATATCACCAATGGCTTCAATAAGCATCCGCATTGTCGTAATCAAAACATCAAGACAGTCAACAATATCGGGATCATTAGCTTCATACCTACAAGCACATAGATCCACACTTCTGAAGTCAATCTCGATGCAAAAGAAGTGGTCCATTGGCACCCGGGTTATTATAGGTGCCATTGATGCTAATGAAAGGAAGGAGTTTTTCGGTGAGGATAGAAAATCATCGTTACTCTATTTTCAGTTATGGGATTCTTTAATTAGTTTATACTAACCCTTTTTATTTTATTTTTGCATATATGATGACTTCGAAAGGTATGACTGCAGTGAGAAATGTATTTGGTAGATAAAAATCACGGTAGAGAGTCAGGGAAACTACTTCTTCCTCTTCTGCTTCTTATACTACTACTCCTGTAAGAGAAAAATCAGAGAAACTTTTGGGTGCCAGGGGTGCATCTACGACTCAGTCTTCTCTAAACCCTTTTGACCGGGTCAAATTGTCTTTGTTGGTCCAAACAAAAAGACTAGATGGTCAGGTTCTAGCTTATACTGATAATGCTAAGATAGGTTGACATCCAAGTAAGAGGCTTAAGCCCTTTGATGCTCCCCCCACAAGACTTTTTGTTCTTAGCATGGGGACTTCGCTTACTCCATTCAAATTAATTAATGTCCTCCAACCTTTGATACCCCGCAATTTAAAGGCGGTGCATGCTTGTGTACCTGAGTGAGACCTTTCCTTTCTTCAAAATATCCCTTACTCTGAAAAAATGGAGCTAACTTTGGAGGCCTCCTTCCATATCTTTCGTAGTGACTCTTTCATGTCCATGGAGGCTGCGGATCAAAGGGATATTTTTACTATGTTGGAAGAGAAGTATGATATAGCTTTCCATCACCAATTGCAGGTGATGCTTTCTATGCTCCAAAAAGAAATTGATAGGTTATCTGGTCTATAGAAAGAAGCAGACGCCCACATAACACCTTATACCCTGGTTTCCCATGTGTCTAGGTGGAGATGCTGTATCTGGGCACTGTGGTTCCTCTGTCGGAGCTGAACCCAGAGAAAGTGGTCTGGAATGGGGCCTTCGTAGGAGATAGTAAGGACCCTAAGGAGGATCTCGGTGTGTAATATTTTGTATTGATCTGACTTGTGTTCCTTCATTTCCCCTTCAGGGTTTGCAATGAATTATCTTTTTATGTTATTTAAACTTCTTAATCGTTGTCGGGGTTATTCAAATAGATTGATCTCTTTAAATTGTTTCCTTTCTCTATTGACATGTTCGCCCTTGAAATTAACGTTGTTTGGGTTGGATTTATCTTATGTTTTCTCCTTGTTGGGGTAGAGGCAGCTCTGCTACATTTTAGCTCATATGACTTGCTTTGTTAGGAGTCAGCATGAGCTTTAAGTATTTTGTCATTACCCGTCCCACCTATACAGAGTTGTCGTAATTCTCACCTGTATCGTTTGTTTGGAGTTGCCGTAAGTTTTAACTGTCCCTTTAGTTGGAAACTAGCGTAATTCTCCAGCGTCTTTGGGAATTTCCCTCGACCAAGAGTGAAGTCCCCTTCCCTACCCCCAAGTCGAGTCTGGTTCGCGGTGGACTTCTATGGGCTCCACTACCTACGCCCTTGGAGTGGTTAGCTCCTAGGGTGTGAACCAGCTGCATCATAATGCACTTATTTCTTTGTCCTGTTTTAAAAATGAATAGGATAACCCACATTATTTTAACAGATTATAGGGTTGAATATTGTTCGAAATTAAATGCTTTTCTTCAAGTACTTAGCCTGAATATTGTTTGAGGCCCTTGATTTAGGGTTGATCCTTGATATATCATTTGATGTATAAAGTTGACACAAATGAACTTAAAGACTGCTCTTTGACCGATATGACACATTTGGTAATCGCGACATCCTTTACTAGGGTCGTGCGATGGTCGACTAGGGTATGTATCACAGTGTTGACGACGACTTCTTGTAAAGTACAAGGATAAGACCTACGCTCGTCGCCCTTCTACCTATTTGCTTTTTGATCGGCTTTGACGAGCCTATTCTCTCGTGTAGATGAGTGATAAGAATGATATATGCTTGATAGAATCGACGTCTTTCGTCGAGCCGTACTACATGTTCATGTTCTCGTGCCCTTGGGTATCCCGAGGTGCATCGAGCCACTAGGACCTCCGTCGCAACTAGAGTCATGGTTTCAATGATGTTTTACTAAGGATTTCATCAATCATTTCATGGCATCGGGGTCCTCAATTCAATTTCTCGTTTTTTGTTTGCTTAGGTATACGGGAGTTTGATCGTGGAGACTTTTATTCATGTGGTGATTCCCCTTGGTGTCGTCAATTCCGAGAATGGGGAGGGACGTTGGGGTAAAAGACATGAAATAACTCGACACTGAAATTATCTCCCTTATCTTGGTGTTATGTCACAACGAACTGGACTTTGCATCCGACATGGTTTGATTGCGGAAATTCGCGATAATCAAATGTCGTTTTCCAGAAATGGTGTCACTGTTCTGAATCAAAACCAAAATTATGCTTGAATTGTGATGTTAGACTCCTAATGCAGTATTCCAAGATTTTGATGCGTTGGATCACGAGGTTGGACCTTCAAGGTTGGTACTCTGACGCCCAAGTCAGTTAATGAGTCCAAAAAGAGGATATAATGAAATATGGAAAGTATGAGTGAAGTAAACGTATTTATCCTTGGATTGAACTAGTTGTTGGGCCTTCTTTGGAGTAGTAATGAGTTTTATTTGATTGGGCATTCGGCCGATCCAAAACAAAATCGATGAGTCGAACAACTCCCAATAATTGCCTTGTTGGTGAAGACATGGATCTTGAGAGTGTGATATTTGCAAGGTTTCAGGTTTAAATTCCACTATGTGCAAACAATCTTTGTGTTAAGTCAGTCCATATAGAGATCTGCTCTGCCTTTAAATGCCCTCTGCTAGTGGACAGTGGAATTAGTCTCTTTGAATTAATCCGTCACCATGGCTTTAAATGGACCCTCTACCAGTAGACGGTGAGATTGACCCCCTTAAATTAGTCACTTGCTTGGCTTTAAAAAGACCCCTACTTAATGGAATTGGTCCCCTTAAATTAATCGGTCGCAACAACGGATATCAAACTTAAAAAAAAACAATGAGTCAAACTGAATCAAATCAAATCAAATTTAATTGTTGTTTTAAATATTACTAAAAAAATAAATCAAACTAATGTAAATGTTATTGATTCAGATATTTTTTTTTATCGAAAACCAATTCATACCGAACTGCCGTAACTCAAATGATAAAAGTGAATCTAAAATAAGTTTTCAGGTGATAATTTTCCTTTACACACATGAAGCTATGGTAGGCTTTGTAAGGTATTAGAAGGAATAGATACGGATCTATATTTAGTTGGAAGTGTGTCCTTAAAGCTTGGTAAGATTGAGAATAATACCCTTTATAGGAGACAGACAAAGAAGCACATTCCTGGAAATTGTGGTAGAATAAGAAGCCAATATAAGTAGGTGACCTCGAAGTCTATTTTTAACTTTTTATGGATGTATTGGTTGGAAACCCATTTCAGCAAGCAAATCAGTTGTTTAGCTGACACTGAAATCAAAACATGATATTATATATATTGAACCTATAAAACGTCATTGGTCCCTTCCAATATCATTTGAACACACAATCTAGTCCCCGACAAGATCCTTTCTCTTCTAACATCAAACCCTTTGTGTGTATGAATCGTTTACTAACAAATACAATAAGGACATGGTAAATAAAACACAACAAATGATGTTTGCTTTGCAACACATGAACAAGAAACTGGAAAGGAATAATACGTGTTAAAGAAGAAAATTTAATAAAGATGTTGACACTTGATAATTAAATTTAATAATCTTAGGTTTGACAACGTGTAGCTTATGTTTGAAGCAACAACATGAAGAACATACTAGTAGAGATATCTTAACATGCATATATAATAGAGATTACTTTGTACTAAAATACTAGACCATACTATGAGTAATTAGAAAATATGCTACAGAACAAAATGCACCAGGACAAATGTTCAACAAACGCCATTGAAGGTTTCTCAACCATGCAAAGAATTAATGTCTTATAAGGTTAAAATAAATTGATGCATATTATTTGGGTATTAATTTGATGTACCAAATTCTCCTTCACACCTCCAACTGCACCACCCTCCAAGTCAAATAAGTTACATCATGTTCTTTTTATAGGTTCACTGTTAGGAGAAAGTCTCAGTACTTTAAGTTTGTCATGACTTTTTAATCTCTAGGGGTTTCACTCACCAACAAAGTTTACTATATCTAGCTATTTTCAACAACTTATTGCATAGATTTTTTTGTTTACCTGTTTTGATATTCAGATAAAGTTCTATATTTTACGTGCAAGCATGACCAAGACATATACATTAATGTGGTTTTGTCATTGGTGTATGTTTGAGTGCCTCCTCAATGGTGATGGTTGCAATATTGTTTTATGTTAAACAAACAAAATTTAGTATTTGATGTGTTGTGTGAAACAGAAAAGATATGTGTGTGTGGGAGAGTTAAGATTTTACTTATTAAAGATTCTTATACTAGTATTATATTATCGATCATGCATACAAAGAATTTTTTAAAAAAGTTGAATATCTAATTATTGAATTTTACTATAGAATTATACTGTCAATGGTTTTTGTTCCATTATGGAACTAGAATTGGTGTCGATTGATGACGCAAGACTTTAAATCGACGACGCTGATCTCCAGTACGGTGAGTGGACCTGCAATGTTAGTATTCCAATGCTCAAGTAAGTTAAGAGTTCTAAATGAGTATAGTGAAAAGTGGAAATCTGAAAAATATACCTTTAATCTCAAGTGCGTTGACTATATACATTGGATAATCTTGATTGAACTTGTGCCTGATTGGACCTTCGTATTGGGCCTCTAAAAAATGTACCTTTAATCTCACGTGCGTTGACTATATACATTGGTTAAGACTGTCATTGTAATCCCTCCAGATTACTATACTCAAAAAAATTATGGTTTAATATTTATTTATTTTTCATCAAAAAGGGAAAAGTTTCTTTGTTATCCAAACCCCCAACTCATGAAAAATTCTCAGGGAAACTCAAAACATCTCAATATGTCTCAATTCTCAAAAATAACTCTAGAGTATCCCAAAAGTACTATAAAGTATTTATCCTGCTCTAAAGGTAAAGGTTTCACAAATGATAACTCTAGTAATCATATACGCGTACAATTTGACTCAAATTACTTTAAAGTAACCCTAAGGTTACCAAAAGGGTCCCGGCATCAAAAGTTGCTCAAAAATCGCAGAAAAACTCCCGAACTCAAAAACTTGTCGAAAAACGCTCGAAGCGCCCGAAATCGGTCACCGCCTCCCCCACCCCCCTCGCCTTCGAATTGCAAGGTAGAACCACCAATCATCGTGGGACCCACCACGCGGACCCAAACACCACTCGTCGCCGCTCGCCCCACCCCCTCCCCCGCCGATACGTCGTCGTTGCCTCAGATTCGAGGCGCAGCTCCGACTACCGCCGACCGACTCCTCACACCCCCCCCCTCCCAAAAAAAAAACTAATTTCTTGATTTTTTTAAATCCTGGTTTTTTTTTGCGAGATTTTCTGATTTTTGAAAACAAAATAGTTTTACGGGATTTGAGATATTTTTTGGAAAATAAATGGTTACAGATCTGGGAAAAACAAGGAAAACACATTACAATTTTGTAGACAGAAATTTTGGAAAAACCAAATGACACAAAAAGAGTCGCTTGAATTTTCGGATAAAATTTCAACTCTAAAATATAATCACAACAACATATGCACAAATTCATACAATATCATCGCCATCAACAACAATTTTTGTAAACCTACAAACAACAATACTTTATAGGCCGTAGGGGATTTATCTCAAATCCCCTATGAGTCTTAGAGCAACTCATACAAACAAACAAATTCATCAACCGCACCAATAAGGTTTTTCCCAAACCTTATTTGGTCAATATTTACACAGATTGTAAGAAATAAGGAAAAAAATACATTACTCCAAGACGTTGATGGGAGAGTAAGGAACCCTCACATTGTTGGTTGCCTAAGTCTTCCATCAATAAGACAATCCCCTCTTACCTTAGAATTGCATAGTTTCTGGTTTATGCTACTGCTTCTCTTTCCCAGAGCTTTTCTTAAGATTTTTTAGTCACTTATCTATTTCTCCAAATTTTCTACTTATCAACATTTCTCCAATTCCAACTTTTCTATTTAAATAACCTAATTAGGTTTTGACAATTCTCTAGCTTCCCCTCAACACTTCATTATTATACCTTAACCCTATAATTTTATAAATACTCTAATTTCTCCCTCTACTCTCAATTTTTCATAAATCATTATTTAGATTAAATAAATATTTAATCAAAATTCCTTAATTTTCTATTCTCTAAAATTATTACAAAATAACTAAATTTATTCAATTATTTATAATAACCTCTATAATTCTATTTCATTTTTCTGCTTTCCAATTCAATAACTTTGGTAATGATTAAATTACCGAAATACCCATACACATCGAAAAATACAAAAATTCAAGTATGACGAATAAAACACACCAATAATTAAATAAAATACTCGATTAAAAATTGGGGTGTTACAAATCTTCTCCATTTAAAAGTATTTTCGCCCTAAAAAATTACTTGGCGAAAACAGATCCGGATAGGATTCCTTCATCCGACTCTCCAACTCCCATGTCAAACTTCCTCCCGCAGGTCTTCCCTATACCACCTTCACTAAAGCAAACTCCTTACCTCTGACTTGCTTCACTTCTCGATCCTTAATACTTGTAAGCAATGCTTCAATAGTCGGATTATCCCTCACTTGCACATCGTCCATTTGGATTATATGAGATGGATCAGAAATGTACTTCTAAAGCTGAGATACATGAAAAATATCATGCAGGTTCTAAAGAGATGGTCACAAAGCCACCCTGTAGGCAACAACTCCAATCCACTAGGAAACCAGATAGGAACCAATGAAACGAGGAGTAAGCTTCTTAGACTTCAAATCTCTCCCAACATCAGTCACATGAGTGACTCTCATAGACACATCATCATCCTCTCAAAACTCAAGAGCCTTCCTCCATTTATCGTGGTAACTCTAATGCCAACTCTGAGATGCAATCATCTTCTCTTGGATCATCTTCACCTTTTCTGTAGTCTATTGTACATTCTCTGGTCTAAGTACATCACTTTCTCCAGACTCATACCAACACAAAGGAGTCTTACACCTCCTCCCATACAAAGCTTTGAATGGCGTTATTCCAATACTAGAATGGTAGATTTTATTATATGTAAACTCGATCAATGGTAGAAAATTGTCCCAAGCATCTCCTTTCTCTAAAACGCAAGTCCTCAATAGGTCCTCCAACGACTAGATAGTCCTCTTAGTCTGACCATCGGTGTGTGGATGATAAGTAGAACTCAACTTCATCTTAGTACCCAAGGCCTCCTGCAAACTCTCCCAAAACCTATATGCGAATCTCGGGTCTCTATCAGACACAATACTTGACGGAATACCATGAAGCTTCACAATCATAGCAATCTGAATCTCAACCAGCTTGTGCAATGGAAAACTGATCTTAATAAGAGTGAAGTGCGTCGATTTATTCAGTCTATCATCAATCACCCAAATTGCATAAAATACTCTAGGAGTGTTGGGAAACCCAGTCACAAAACCCATCGATATATATCCCATTTTCATTCGGGAATATCCAACGACTGCATCATCCCAAATGGTTTTTGATGGTCAATCTTCGAATTCTGGAAAGTCAGACATGAATATACAAACTGCATGACTTCTCTCTTCATTCATGACCAATAAACATTTTCTTGAGGTCTTGGTACATTTTTGTGGCCCTAGGATGAATACATAAACCGCTTCGGTGACTCTCCTCCAAAATGGTCCTCTTAAGTTCTGGCACAACAGGTACACAAACTTTATCCCAAAATTTAGGATCACATTCTCTTGAACTCTAAAATCTTCATCTACACCTTGATTAATTGATGAAAGACGATCAACCAAGGCTACATCCAGTTTCTGACCTTCTCTGATCTCATCAAGAAAACCACTATTCATTTTCAACATGCCAAATCTCACACTATCCATAGTCACTTAACACACCAAACTCAAGTCTCAGAATTGATCGATCAAATCCAACTCCCTAACCATTAACGTATCCATGTATAAGGACTTCCGACTCAAAGCATGTGCTATACAATTTACTTTACCGAGACGGTAGTTCAAACCAAAGTCGTAGTCCTTCAAAAACTCTAACCATCTCGTCATCCTCATATTCTGCTCTTTCTGATCGATTAGATATTTCAAACTCTTCTGATCACTAAATACATAGAATCTAGAACCATATAAATAGTGTCTACATAACTTCAGTAGAAATACCACAGTTGGCAACTCTAAATTGTAAGTAGGGTAATTCCTTTCACGAATCTTCAGTTGTCGTGAGGCATAAGCTACAACCTTCCCATTTTGCATAAGCACGCCACCTAAGCCCATTTTTGATGCATCTAAATATACCATAAAATCTTCCTTTGGTTCTGGAAATATCAACACTGACATTGTTGTCAACTTCTTTTTCAGTTCCCGAAAAATCTCTTCACACTACATATCTCACACAAAGGCTTAACCCTTTCGAGTCAACTGAGTTAAAGTAAGAGCTAACATAGAAAAGCCTTTGATAAACCTTCAGTAGTAACCATCCAACCCTAAGAAACTTATGATCTCGGTAACTCATTTTGGAGCCTCCCACTGTAGCGCTGCATCTACTTTAGAAGGGTCAACCGCTATACCATCACTAGAAATCACATGACCGAGACAACTCACTTCTCACAACCAAAAATCACATTTGGATAACTTGGCATACAACTTATTCTCTTTCAAAACTTGGAGTACAATACGAAGATCTCCAACATGGTCTTCATCTGATTTAGAATATATTAGAATATCATCAAGAAACACCACTACAAATTGATCCAAATAGGGTTGGAAGATCCTATTCATATACTCCATAAATACAACAGGGGCATTAGACACACTGAACGAAATCCCCAAGGACTCATAATGATTATATCATGTTCTGAATGCAGTCTTTGGGATATCTTCATCCTTTACTTGAATCTGATGCTAACCCGACCTGAAATCGATCTTATTGAAAACACAGGCTCCTACTAACTGATCCATAAGGTCGTCGATCCTTGGAAGAGGATATGTATTCTTGATGGTGACCTTATTAAGCTAACGATAGTCAATACAAAATCTCATATTTCTATCTTTCTTCTTCACTAATATATTGGAGCTCCTCAAGGTGATACACTTGTGTCGCATTACGCGAAAAACCGGCGGGAAAAGAAGAAACAACAGAGCCGCCATCGTGCGTTATTTATCCCAAAAGAGGGAAAGGAAACGCTCGAAGTAAACCTAGGAAAGAACATGGTCTCGCGACCAAAGAGGATGGGTTCGGGAGTCGGTTATGCGAAGGGAAGGTATTAGCACCCCTACGCATCCGTCGTACTCGACGGGATCCACGCACAAAAGGAAGGAAAATGGTTGCTAAAACACTGCTCAAACACACACACACTGGCTGAAAGAGACACAAGAAAACAAGACTGAAACGGACTCGGCAGGATATCGCATCCTGGGCCTACTTAGTCTATCAGGCATAGACATCAGAGTCGAAGTAGTTCGGACTGGGGAAACGACACATGCTCGCTAGGATGTCGCATCCCATGCATACGTATCTTCTCGGACGAGAGAAGAATCAGAGCATTCGTAGCTCGGCTGACACGCACACAAACAAACACAGGCAAACGTGGAGCCCGAATGCCAATCACTGGACTTACATCAGCATCCGAACCAAAACGCACACACACTGGAACCCGAATGCCACTCGATGGTCTTACATCAGCTTCCAAGCACACAACAACACAACAAGTTAATAGGGAGTCGGGGACTCGAGCCTATAACTGTCAAACAACACACACAAAAAGAAAAAAGGGCGCCCGGAGAGATCAGCTCAATCTCCTGCCTACGTACCTCATCTGGTATGAGGATCAGGGCGACGTAGTTCCCCTACGCAGGGAAAAAAGAAGGACTAGCCTAACCAGATAACAGAGGGAGACACAACACTAGGGAGACTACGACTCGAGCCTAGATGTTGTCATGCAAAGTCGTCCCTAAGTTAAGGTTTCTAGCTAACTGGCACAAGGGCCAACCTATCCTAGTCATGACTTGCACAGGAAGCAAGCCACACACACACCAAACTTGCACAGGAAGCAAGGGTCTCGATTGCAACTAGGGCAAGAGAAAGGGGAGGTCTCAATCGCAACGAGGGCGAGAGAAAAGAATAGTGTTAGTTGTTAGTCAAACTCGACAAGACATCGCATCTCGTGCCTACGTATCTCATCTGGACATGAGAATCAGAGTTGCCGTAGTTCGGCCAAACTATTGCTGTTGGTTTGTGTTTTTTAAGTGGACAACGTCACTGCACAATCTACCTGATGCTCGACCTTTGGAGACTTACTCACCTGTAGTAGAAGGAGTCAACGTATCCTCAAGAGGGGATGGTGTTTGTTTGTGTTTTAAGCAAGCCCAAGCAAGAAAGGAAGTCCTATACGAAGGAACCGTGCTACCTTAATTGACATGCAAACGAGACTACGCGGAGTCTAACAAACCTAGGGGATACAATCACACCACACAAACACATACAGCATAAAATAAACACACCAACAAGGGGGCTCAAACATGGGTTAGGTTTTAGTCGAGGGGTCACATCAACCTCAACAAACAAACCTCTGGAATGGGGTGAATGTTGCTCTTAACCTTGCCATTGAGGGGCTAAGGTGAAGCAGATGAAAGGAGATGAGGGGTGTGCCTCATTGCTTCTATCCCTGGCCAGGGAGAGCATTTGACAAGAATGTGTGGGTTCAGAAGGTGGGAACCCTTCTACACATTTGATGCTGACTCAACTGTGCAATTGCACAAGATCTTGGGTTTTTATCTGTAATGCATCAACACAGTGGTGTGAGTAAAACAGAAGACACACTGAATAGCAGGGGATAGGTTGCTTATCCCTTGGTTCTGCCAATTGCCTCTTCACTTAGGAGGTCTTTGACTCTGTACAAGGACAAATTAAACATACACAAACATTGCCTCTTAAGGAGGACTTCAGACAGTTGCCTGGCCAAGTAACAGGCCAGGTCTTCCAGACTACATGAAGAAAAAGGAATTATACCTCAAGCAAGTTGCTAAATAGCAAAGCAAAGCAAGTTCAAAGAACTTAAGCAACTAATGGTACCTGAAATAGTCAAACAAATCAGTACACATTTCAACAGTTAAAGCAAAAGGAAAAGAATCAACAGTCAACACAAGGGACCAATGTGCAAAGCACAAGACTCAAATCATATGAGTCAAGCCACCTACAAAACCAAGAGGTTAGACAATGATATTCAAGCAAGCTTCAATCAAAAGAAATTGATCTCAATGGTCATTTGGTGTTCAACCTGAAAACATAAACTCAAAAGTGAGTAACAGGACCACTAGGGCAAGCCTAGGGTCAAAAAGGAGTGAAAAAGTCAAAACAGCAAGGGATAGCCAATCAAAATCAAGTTCAAACATTTAAGAAGCAAACTCAATTGGTCCCACATCCATATCATTCATCATCATGATTTCATAAGCAAAAGAAGTCAAAGCATGGCAAGGGAGGGCTCAAAGAAGTCAACAGAATGACTTGCATCAAAAGTCAACTCAAACATTTTCAAAAATCACCAGATAAATCATGATCAATCCTAACACCTAGCATGGTAAGCATGTAAAATTTCATCACATTTGGACAAGTGGAAGGCAGTC
Organism: Lathyrus oleraceus; assembly: GCF_024323335.1. Lineage (NCBI taxonomy): Eukaryota > Viridiplantae > Streptophyta > Magnoliopsida > Fabales > Fabaceae > Lathyrus > Lathyrus oleraceus. Next base: position 310,376,483 of record NC_066583.1, read on the forward strand.
AATGAAAATCATAAAGTCAAAGCAAATTTGAACATGCTCAATGAAGTCAACAGCAAGACTTAGCTCAAGACCAAACATAATCAATTCCAAAAATCACCAAATAATTCATGCTCAACCAAAATCCATAACATGACATGCATATAAAATTTCAGCTCAATTGGATCATGGGAAGGTGGTCAATTAAAATCAGAAAGTCAAAACAATTTCAATCATGCTCAAAGAAGTCAAACAAACATGTATCAACTTCAAAAAATCATAACTAAATGAAAACAGATGAGAAATGAGTGGGATTAACACCAATGCAAAGCTTAAGATGTCTAGTATGCACATGTAAAAATTTATGATCATCCAATAAAGTATGAGAATTTCCCAAATGGAATGGCAAGATGTGTCACACAAAGTCAACATTTGACTAGGCAGGGAAGAAAAATCTCAAACAAATAGGAAATGGCATAATTAAATCCAAGAAAATTCACACATAAACTAGACATATGAGAGAAGATTCATGCAAAATTTCACATCAATTGGAGGTCAGGAAACATGTCACCAAAATTCATGAAATTGCATATCATTGGTGTGACACAAGTTGTCACACCCTACTTCAAAAATTCATATCTCAACAACCAAATATGATAAATTCAAGAACTCTACATCAAAACAAACATGAATGAGTGTAGATTGAGCACAAACAATTTCAGGGTCATTGGATACATCCTCACAATTTCACAATTGAATTGGCACAAGGTATAAAATATGCATACATGTCAAGAACCCTAATGCCATTAAAAATCCAGCCATCCAAAAAATCAATAAAAATTATGATAAAAAAGTAGACATTCATGTGAATATGATGAAAAAATTTCATGAATTTCGGATTTGAAATGCACGAGTTATGATTTTTGGAAGATGAGGTAACAATTTGGAATAAGTGAACAAAATAACATGGATTGATTGGTCAAAGTGGTTGACCGGTGGCAATTTGGTAATTATCACCCTCATTAAACAAAACGCAGCGCATCAGCAGAGGAAACCAAATGTTCTGATTGGTTGTTTCAATGGAACAGTAACTCATGCAAACAATTTAAACAACAACAACCAATCGTGTTTTCTGGAAAATGGCCATTAGGGTTTTAGGAATCTTAGGGTTTTAAAACAGTGGCTTCATCTTCATCATTCATCATCAACGAATTTCAACCAGAATTTTACAAATAGCATGGCAATGGAACAGTGGCATGCAATCAACAGCCAAAAACACGATACAGAAAAATAGGAAAAAAAACTGGGAATGGCTTAGGGTTTATACAGGCTACGGCATTTCGTCTTCATGGTTCATCATCATCATGCGAAATTATTTTCCAGAAATAGCAAAACAACATATCAATGGACTCAGCAAGTATCATGCATCACAAATCCAACAATTATCAACATCAATTTGAACCAACAAAGAAGCATCAAACAAAAACATAATCACATGCCAGATTTGAATTCAACATAACTTTCAGTAGACTTAACCATTTTTGTGGATTCAAAGTTCAAAACGCTCATGGCAAGGAGACCTATTATAAGCACATCATAGTTTTAGAAAAGGTTGAAATCGAAAAATCACCTAATTTGCAGAACAGTCGTGATGTGATTGTTGTTTGGTTCCAAATAGCAAAAACAGTCGTGGCTTTAAGCTTCAAATGACAAATGATGGAAGGATTTAAGCTCAAACTTGCTCGATTCAACTTTAACTCCAAACTGCCATGGAAGGGTGGTCGAAGAAAACAGAGTTGAGAATGCTGTTCCAGCTGGGTGTTGATGCTTCAAATTGCTTCTAAATGGTGACCAGGTGATGAAACAATGAAGGGATGCTCGAGTGCTTTGAAGGTTTTGCTCAGAAATTGCAATTTGTGAAAAATGCAAATTGAGAGAGAATGAGAGTTTTCTGTTTGATATCAGGCTGCAGCTAGGGTTGAATGGACAGAAAATATCCCTTATATTTGCTGTTTTAACTTTGCTAATTGAATGCTAACCAAGTTTAACTCCAATGAATCAATTTGCTAATTTTGCTAAACTTGCCACTTTTGACCAAATGGAGGTATGATGGTGGTATGCTGCTCGATTTTGGGCCCTTGGCAAGTCAGAAATGAGGTCCTAAAACAAATCCAAATGGCCAATGTGATAGAAAATGTTTAAATCAAAAAGTCAATTTTGCACCTCTCTTGAAATTCAAATATGCTAGGTTCAAAAATGCCATTTTGATTGGCAAAGTTTTAGCACATGAAATTTACATTTTTGGAAAGAGGAGATTAAATGTGGTTTGTAGGAAAAAACCCCACCAAAATTGGCCAAATGGTTTGAGAGATATGGCCTTTTGAAGTTCAAGATTTTGTGAAAATGAATTGATCATATCTTGACAACCATACATGGGAATTGAGAGTTCTTGGACTTTTTGGAAATGGGAGAACAATATCTTCAACTTTCATGTTGGGCAAAAATTCATTTGAAGCTTGTATCATGATGTAAGTTTGGGATCAAGAAGTTTCCATTTTTGGCAGTTAAAATTACAGGTCCAGTTTCTATTTTTGGAAATTTTCTGATTGGCTTCAAATTCTTCAATGATGTTGATTTCCATGACATATGAGGCCTATTGGGACATGAATAAACTCTCTCAAACCAAATCCATCCATCAAAACCACAAAATCAACCACAGTTGACCAAGTTTGACTTTTCTAGGGTTTTTTGACTGATTGTGCATGGACTGATGACCTCTGAGCCTCCAATCTTTGACCTAAACACTTCAAATGGACCTCCAAGTCATGTGAACATGTTGGACCAACCCTAGGGCCTTGGCTCCTTGAGAAACACACTTGCTTGCTTGGTTGACTGATCTCCTGATCAGTTTGACCTAATTTCTCTTGATTTGCTTGCACTTGAGGCAACTGGGACAATGCAGTGCTATGCAGTGGACCATGATATGCTATGACCTAATATGAAAATGTATGTACAATGATAGGTGCAAATTTGAGGTGCTACAGCTGCCCCTATTCAATCAGCTGGGAACCCGAACGGATGATAGCAATGGCTGTCAGACTTTCAGGGTAAACAAGGATTGAATATCAAAGAACCGTAGAAATTTGCACCGACTGGATATAATACAAGAAGAACCACGTCATTTACCGATGACAACTGTATGACAGCTTCAGAAAAGCAAAACCATTTACCGATGGTTGGAAAACTGGAAACTTGATATTTACCGATATCAACTTCAGCAAGACCATTTACCGATGGCTGCTGGGACAACAACTTCTGAAAAGCGAAAACCATTTACCGATGGTTAAAACTTGATATTTACCGATATCAACTTCAGCCAGACCATTTACCGATGGTTGCTGGGAAAACAACTTGAGATAAACAGAACCATTTACCGATGGTTAAAAACTTGATATTTACCGATATCAACTTCAGCACGACCATTTACCGATGGTTGCTGGGAAATAATTTGATGTAGAAAGGAAGCAAGACCATTTACCGATGGTGGCTTCAAAGCAACTTGATATTTACCGATATCAAGGCCATTTACCGATGGCTGCTGCAACTGGGAATTCGATATTTACCGATATCGAAGAAAACTGGGCCATTTACCGATGGCATCTCCGCTTGGGGAGGAACAAAATCTTTGTGGTGGAACCAGACAAGACGTTTACCGACGACTTCTGGGGATTTTGATTTTATTAACAAGAGAACAAAGAATGACCAGACATTTACCGATGACTGGGATGAGACTCAATGTTTACCGACATCGAAAGATGATGTTTACCGACATCAAAAAGAATGACCAGACATTTTCCGATGACTGGGGTGAGACTCGATGTTTACCGACATCGAAAGATGATGTTTACCGACATCAAAAAGAATGACCAGACATTTACCGATGACTGGGGATGAAAAATTTATTGGTGAGAGACAAACAAATATTTGCAACTGGAAACCAGATAGGACATTTACAGATGACTCTACTGGGGACTTCTAGTTGGGGAATTATCAGACATTTACCGATGACTGAGGGAAAGACTCGATGTTTACCGACATCGAAAGATGATGTTTACCGACATCAAAAAATGACCAGACATTTACCGATGGCTGGGTGAAACTCGATGTTTACCGACACCGAAGCAATGGCGTTTACCGACACCAAAAAACGACCAGACATTTACCGATGACTGGGTGAGACTCGATGTTTACCGACACCGAAACAATGGCGTTTACCGACACCAAAAAACGAAAAACACGCACGGATGCTGATATGACACTTACCGGTATCACAAGAACGACATCTTAGATATGTCAAGGCAAGGCTGATCACTTGCTGGGGGTCTCACTGGGGAGAAGCAAACTTTCTGTCACCATCGGGTGAGGAAATAAACCTCTGTGGGGATAAACAATTCTGAATGTTGTCGAAGCAGCTGTAGCAGACTTGGTGCTGATGTTGAACAAAATGATCCGCCTCTGCCGGGGATACGGTCTGATGTGGTTTCGAACACATGAATGCATATGTTTGGATTTTTCTATGGCGTAATGCTCCATATGGGATGGAAATGCTACGCAGTTTTGAGGATGCAATGATTACTATATGCAATGTAAAATGATGAGAACTCTGCGGGGAAAATGCACAGGACGACTGTGCTGAGGAATCTTCAATACAAATCTGCTGGGGGAAAACAAGGCAAACGTCGGGGAACCAACAATACCAATCCACTAGGGGAAGACAAGGCAACTTGCTGGGGAGTAATAAAGCAACTCTGCTAGGGGACAACAACGGTAAACTGCTGGGGATAGCCCAATCAATCCACACAAAAAATTCCGCTTGGGGAAATAAATGCTCCGCTGGGGGGAGATAATCCAGGCAACTCTCTGGGGATAAGGCTCATACAAACCTCAGATAAAATAGACTATGCTTTGGGGAATAACTGTTACTCCGCGGGGACGACCCACAATATTCACAAGTAGAATCAACTCAGCTGGGGATGCGGATATCAATCTGTTACGGTAGACTCGTCTAAACCACTAGTAGGATAAACTCTGCTGGAGAAATAATTCGTGAAACCCGCTCCACTCGGGGATCAAGGTCACGACAGCGAGCAAACAGGAAGGAACACCAAGGCTACCGGGTTGTAGGTATGAAACGGGTGACCGACCAAAGCGTGAATTGGTTTGTTTTCCAAAACACTCAACATCCTGAAGAGGGCTAGAAAAGCAGTCTTGTTAAAGGATGGACATTCGATTCCACAAGGAATACGAATCTTACTCTGCTGGAGATAACAATCGAAAGATTGACCAAAGAGTGCATGAGATATATTATCTATAGCCGTCAAAACGTAGATAATAACCTCGCATGGAAGATTATCCATAACCGGGTTGTAGGTTGTTAAATGGATAAACGACCGAAAAGAAAGGCATCGGTACCAGGACTAGGTATGCAAAGATGACCAATCCAAAGAGGATAAAGTTGCTAACTCGGAGCAAGTATCCAAAAAGAAGGGGAAGACCCAAAGGGGATAATACTGCTTGATCAAGGCAAGTATCCAGAGGGGAAAAGAATATCAATACCGCAAACCGGATACTGATAACTGCAAAGAGGGGATTACATCTACCGGTTTGTAGGCAGAAAACCAATGGAGAAGTAACCAGTCATCATCGGGATGAGCACAAAGGGTTAACTCCAACAAGGGGAGAAATGTGGGATTTTACAACTACCAGCTAGTGGGTAGAAAACCACGAAGATAGGACTTACAACTACCGGTTTGTAGGTAGAGGCCACCAAACGATCTGCTGAGAGACAGAGTGAGAAAAAAGGATTTACAACTACCGAGCTAGTGGGTAGAAGACCGTAAAGAAAGGACTTACAGCTACCGGTTTGTAGGTAGAAGCCACAAATTCCGCTGAGGATGAAATGAATGAGTGCCGGTTAGTGAGCGACTGCGACTATTCATTTATGCCCCAGGGAAGCATAGGAGACAGCCAACAGAAAGCCAATTTAGGATCGATCCAAAAAGGCAGACTGAAACAAGACTGATCCTAATGAGGAAAGAACTCAATAGGGAAAACCCATCCCGTTAGGGAGGGAACGGAAGCAACCGTCATCCACGAGGATGTATCTCAGTGGGGAAATGACAGGAAAGGATAGACACTTTCTGCTTAAGGGGTTGGCTCTACATGGAGAGATCAGACACACCCACATCTACTTGAGGAAAATCTACTGGAGAGATCTGTATCAACAAATAGCAGGAGGTAACAATCAACAGATACCCGACGACAGCTGCAACATGAGTATCCAAATGCTATGATTATGCATGTATGCATTATGCATGATGAATGTATGATGAATGCTGACAAACAGACATGCTCAACACGCAGGTCCGGGAATCAACCGTCCAGAGAGAAAACCAAAGCCACCAGAGAGCAAAGAAAATCCACTGGGGACTGGGGTATCAGGGAACACTTATCCTGCAGGGGAGGAAGGCCACCGGGGGCTTCCGGAGGGATCGTCAGTCACAACCGGTGAACAGAGTTCAACATACAGACGGATGCGCCGCAACAACTTGTGCTGGAAATCAGGGATACCAAGAAGCAACCAGATCTCTGATGAGGATACATAGGCATTGATAAGGCTCATCATGCCAACAACTCCGCTGGGGGATCCATCTGAGGGCATGACATAGTACTGGGATGTTGATCTACCAAATACTGAATCTTCAAAGAAAAACACCCACGTTGGGGGAGAGATGAAGACTGCTCTGCTGGAGAGGCGAAAGTTGAAGTCTTCAGTAAACACTCTGTTAGGGGAGCTGCCCCACAATAATGTCCGAAATAGCAAACTTGCTGAGGATGCCCCACGATAGGGCTCAAACAGCACTCTACTGGGGATGCCCCATAATAGAGCTAACAGGGATTTGGAGGAAGAATCTGTACTGCCGGGAACATGAAGATGAATAACTTCAAACGACACTGCATCGGGCAACTTCACTGAGGAGAGACCATACGAGGTTCTGCAGGACAAAGATACAGTCATGCTCGAGATACGAACAATTGTCTTACCTGTTGGTAATCATACCACCCCCGGGAGAGCACTGTGGGTCTCCTAAGTATTCTTCCATCATTGTGAATGTTCACTTTGTTTAAGAACAATTTTGTGAAAAATTTGTTTATTTTGAAAACAATGATACTTTATCAATTAAAAACATGCAAAACATTTGTTGAGTTGAAAACAAATAAGAGTGCAAATAATGGGATAAAAGCTCAAATAGATGTAATGGAATGGTAGTCTGCAAAGGGCGAGACTCCATAGATCTGTACAAGTTTGAAATCGGTGATATATATTGGAGAGGGCTACATTGAACATAATGACCTTTCCTCTACCATTCTGAATTTTCGATGTATTCAAAGCTTCAGTCGACGATGAATCGAGAATCCCTGACGGATGACAGATATAGAGCACAGTCTTGTCAAGATGCAGTTACTTGCCAAATCCCTAATTTTTGCCTAGATTGCCCCAGTGTGAGGTGATCAATCCAGCGGGATGCAAATTCTTTTTTTCAATGTCTCTAACTTTTGCCTGGATTGCCCTTTCGGGTTTTCAATCCACCGAGACGCTCCTTTTTGCCTAAGTCGCCCTTTGGGGTGTTCGACTTAGCGAGCTATTCTTTTTTTTTGTTTAGGCGAAGTATTTCTTGACTGCATCAGAATCCACAGGACGAGTGAACTTCCTCATCCATTGTAGTAAGTGTTAGAACACCGCCTGAAGAGGCTCTCTTGACAACACATGGACTTTCATAGCTTGGAGTCCACTTGCCCCTGGGCTTGGGCACGAAAGGCAAGACTTTCTTGAGCACAAGGTCCCTCGGAACACACGAGGCTTGACCTTCTTGTTGAATGCTTTTCCACTCTCTGCTGATACAACTGACCATGACACATGGCAGTTGATCTCTTCCTTTCGATCGAATTCAGCATCAGTCAACGTGGGACTTTGAAGGTGCTATTTTCTTTTGTTGTTTTTTTTTCTTTTGATTTTTTTTTTATTTGATTTTTTTCTTGGATTTTTTTTTTTTTTTGATGCCCCAGTTGGCTGTTCTGCTGATTCTCGAGATGCAGCTGAGTGTGATCTTCTTTTCTCGCTCAAGAAGTCGGGAAATCTCGTCAGGAATCCCTTCAACATCATCTTCGTCTGCTTCAAATACAGGGAATTCAGAATTGGGAGATGACGTCCGATCACTATGTTCAATGGGTTTGAGAAACAACCTGCATAAAGATTTTGATATGAAAAGCTCCTTGAAAATCAAACAAGACAATCGTTATGCAGATGAAAAGATTGCTTTTATTCTTGTTTTTTAAAGGTTTTTTGTGATCACCAATTTCATGCAAAAAGCGAAAAGGGAAAACAAATGGAAAAACAAATGTTTTAACATGAATTTATTTGAATGAAAATATCATTGCACAAGATGTTGCCAACAATGTCATCACTTCTCCTTTTGGCATGGGAGAAGGGTTTTTAAACAAAGTGATTATTACAAAGACTTATGAACAACTGTAGGAACGCCCACAGTGACCCAATTGTGATAGATCCCACCGGGGATGACAACCGTCAGTATCTCTTGCATCAGCAGCTTCTGTTTTCTGAACAACCCTTCTAAAGAAAAAGTCGGCGCCAGCCCAGGACTTGTTATCTTCAAGCTTGATTAACACGGGGACCTAAATCCTCCAAGATCAGAATACCTGACCTCACAAGGTCTTGAACCTTCATCTTCAGCTGGAAACAACTATCCACATCATGACCAGGAGCACCCGAATGATACACACAATGCTGTTCAGGCCTATACCACCACCGAGGGTTGATGGGTATGGGCGGCGGGTCTCTGGGAGTAATCAAGTTCCGCTCTAACAGAGAGGGATACAGTTCGGCGTAGGACGTGGAGATTGGATCAAAAATGATCTTCTTCCTCTCATTACTTGTACCAGCTTGATTATCAATGGGAGGCTGGTAAGCCTGCTGCTGAGGATGACGTTGTGGAGTCTGATACTGCTGAGTTGGTCTTCTCTGTTGCTGTTGAGTTGCTGGAATAGTCACAGCAGCGACCTGACGATATGATCCTCTGTTTGCACTCCTTCGACGGTGCACAGCATTTGTTTCACTTTCTCCCCTTTTGGGTGCCCCAGAGGATGTCTTATTAGAACCGGAAGAACTTGAAGAGCCAGGATGGCGAACCGGAGTGCGGGTTGCTCTGACATTAACAGTCTCTGCAGCAAGAGGCTGTTCACTGATTCTGATCCCCTTCAATTCATCACCCACGGCATAATCATCGACGAGAATAGTGACAACAGCATTCTCATGAACGGGTACATCCACTGGTGGAGCACGGTGGACTGGTGGAATCACGGCTTCCAGTCTCTGGGCTAAGGCACGCAGCTCCTCTTGCCCCTGAACAACTCCTTGCATCATCGTCATAAACTGGGCCATGTTTGCCCTCATCTCAGCCAACTCTGCTTGAACCTGATCCATAATCTTCTGATGATTGAGTCTGGTTGAGTAATGATGCGGTCGGCGGTCAGCAATCCCGTCTCAGTCAAAAACCAAAGTGAGAAGCCTCTCCCAAACATGTCTGCAATGCAAGGATGTTATGTGAATGATATGCATGATGCGGATGCTATTTTATCACGAATGATCCTGAAAAGGATATGCGTATGCGAGTTAACTTTTTATTTTATTTTCATGCATTACTATTTTTTGGAAAATAAACATGCTACGATGCAAATGATGGAGCCAAGACTGGCAGGAACTGGTATCTGAGGAACCATCTGAAACCCCAAAGTCATCTGAGGAGCTGGCATTTGAACCCAAGTCTGGAGAACTGAGTCACCATATGAGCGAGCACCCTCAAATTCAGCCCAGGGATCCGAAATAAACGGAACCCTCTGATCAATACCAGGGTCAAACCTCCGGCGTCCAGAAATATAACTCGTAGTCACTATCAGTACCAGGAGTCACCAACTGTACCTGTTAAAATGATCATTCCCGCCCCACTCACGGGTGTCATCTAGGCCAGGGTAAGGTCGAGAGAAACGCAGCATAAATAACCTTTCGCAGAATATCATCCTGTGCACACCCGATGTATGCACCGATAATATCCTACCAGGGTCTGAACTGCTCGTGATATCAATGTTCCGCTAAGTGGCGTACACCACCCGCTTCCCATGAATCACTCTATTCCTAGGTTTCCTAGATTTCACTCATGGTCTGGGTATTGGACCTTTTACCTCGAGTAAATCCCACCCCAAATAGAGAAAACACAGCACAGCCAGCAAATGAATATGAATGAATGCAAACATTAATGCAAACAATAAATGCAAACAGTAAATGCAAATATATACAATGAATGCAATAAATAACAGCAAAAAGCAACCAAAACCCTAACCTAGAGAGCGCTAGGAGAGACTCGCTCAGGGAAGATGGACCAGCAGAGGTCAACTTCTCTTGTCCTCAGTGAAGTCGCCAGCTGTCGCATTACGCGAAAAACCGGCGGGAAAAGAAGAAACAACAGAGCCGCCACCGTGCGTTATTTATCCCAAAAGAGGGAAAGGAAACGCTCGAAGTAAACCTAGGAAAGAACATGGTCTCGCGACCAAAGAGGATGGGTTCGGGAGTCGGTTATGCGAAGGGAAGGTATTAGCACCCCTACGCATCCGTCGTACTCGACGGGATCCACGCACAAAAGGAAGGAAAATGGTTGCTAAAACACTGCTCAAACACACACACACTGGCTGAAAGAGACACAAGAAAACAAGACTGAAACGGACTCGGCAGGATATCGCATCCTGGGCCTACTTAGTCTATCAGGCATAGACATCAGAGTCGAAGTAGTTCGGACTGGGGAAACGACACATGCTCGCTAGGATGTCGCATCCCATGCATACGTATCTTCTCGGACGAGAGAAGAATCAGAGCATTCGTAGCTCGGCTGACACGCACACAAACAAACACAGGAAAACGTGGAGCCCGAATGCCAATCACTGGACTTACATCAGCATCCGAACCAAAACGCACACACACTGGAACCCGAATGCCACTCGATGGTCTTACATCAGCTTCCAAGCACACAACAACACAACAAGTTAATAGGGAGTCGGGGACTCGAGCCTATAACTGTCAAACAACACACACAAAAAAGAAAAAAGGGCGCCCGGAGAGATCAGCTCAATCTCCTGCCTACGTACCTCATCTGGTATGAGGATCAGGGCGACGTAGTTCCCCTACGCAGGGAAAAAAGAAGGACTAGCCTAACCAGATAACAGAGGGAGACACAACACTAGGGAGACTACGACTCGAGCCTAGATGTTGTCATGCAAAGTCGTCCCTAAGTTAAGGTTTCTAGCTAACTGGCACAAGGGCCAACCTATCCTAGTCATGACTTGCACAGGAAGCAAGCCACACACACACCAAACTTGCACAGGAAGCAAGGGTCTCGATTGCAACTAGGGCAAGAGAAAGGGGAGGTCTCAATCGCAACGAGGGCGAGAGAAAAGAATAGTGTTAGTTGTTAGTCAAACTCGACAAGACATCGCATCTCGTGCCTACGTATCTCATCTGGACATGAGAATCAGAGTTGCCGTAGTTCGGCCAAACTATTGCTGTTGGTTTGTGTTTTTAAGTGGACAACGTCACTGCACAATCTACCTGATGCTCGACCTTTGGAGACTTACTCACCTGTAGTAGAAGGAGTCAACGTATCCTCAAGAGGGGATGGTGTTTGTTTGTGTTTTAAGCAAGCCCAAGCAAGAAAGGAAGTCCTATACGAAGGAACCGTGCTACCTTAATTGACATGCAAACGAGACTACGCGGAGTCTAACAAACCTAGGGGATACAATCACACCACACAAACACATACAGCATAAAATAAACACACCAACAAGGGGGCTCAAACATGGGTTAGGTTTTAGTCGAGGGGTCACATCAACCTCAACAAACAAACCTCTGGAATGGGGTGAATGTTGCTCTTAACCTTGCCATTGAGGGGCTAAGGTGAAGCAGATGAAAGGAGATGAGGGGTGTGCCTCATTGCTTCTATCCCTGGCCAGGGAGAGCATTTGACAAGAATGTGTGGGTTCAGAAGGTGGGAACCCTTCTACACATTTGATGCTGACTCAACTGTGCAATTGCACAAGATCTTGGGTTTTTATCTGTAATGCATCAACACAGTGGTGTGAGCAAAACAGAAGACACACTGAATAGCAGGGGATAGGTTGCTTATCCCTTGGTTCTGCCAATTGCCTCTTCACTTAGGAGGTCTTTGACTCTGTACAAGGACAAATTAAACATACACAAACATTGCCTCTTAAGGAGGACTTCAGACAGTTGCCTGGCCAAGTAACAGGCCAGGTCTTCCAGACTACATGAAGAAAAAGGAATTATACCTCAAGCAAGTTGCTAAATAGCAAAGCAAAGCAAGTTCAAAGAACTTAAGCAACTAATGGTACCTGAAATAGTCAAACAAATCAGTACACATTTCAACAGTTAAAGCAAAAGGAAAAGAATCAACAGTCAACACAAGGGACCAATGTGCAAAGCACAAGACTCAAATCATATGAGTCAAGCCACCTACAAAACCAAGAGGTTAGACAATGATATTCAAGCAAGCTTCAATCAAAAGAAATTGATCTCAATGGTCATTTGGTGTTCAACCTGAAAACATAAACTCAAAAGTGAGTAACAGGACCACTAGGGCAAGCCTAGGGTCAAAAAGGAGTGAAAAAGTCAAAACAGCAAGGGATAGCCAATCAAAATCAAGTTCAAACATTTAAGAAGCAAACTCAATTGGTCCCACATCCATATCATTCATCATCATGATTTCATAAGCAAAAGAAGTCAAAGCATGGCAAGGGAGGGCTCAAAGAAGTCAACAGAATGACTTGCATCAAAAGTCAACTCAAACATTTTCAAAAATCACCAGATAAATCATGATCAATCCTAACACCTAGCATGGTAAGCATGTAAAATTTCATCACATTTGGACAAGTGGAAGGCAGTCAATGAAAATCATAAAGTCAAAGCAAATTTGAACATGCTCAATGAAGTCAACAGCAAGACTTAGCTCAAGACCAAACATAATCAATTCCAAAAATCACCAAATAATTCATGCTCAACCAAAATCCATAACATGACATGCATATAAAATTTCAGCTCAATTGGATCATGGGAAGGTGGTCAATTAAAATCAGAAAGTCAAAACAATTTCAATCATGCTCAAAGAAGTCAAACAAACATGTATCAACTTCAAAAAATCATAACTAAATGAAAACAGATGAGAAATGAGTGGGATTAACACCAATGCAAAGCTTAAGATGTCTAGTATGCACATGTAAAAATTCATGATCATCCAATAAAGTATGAGAATTTCCCAAATGGAATGGTAAGATGTGTCACACAAAGTCAACATTTGACTAGGCAGGGAAGAAAAATCTCAAACAAATAGGAAATGGCATAATTAAATCCAAGAAAATTCACACATAAACTAGACATATGAGAGAAGATTCATGCAAAATTTCACATCAATTGGAGGTCAGGAAACATGTCATCAAAATTCATGAAATTGCATATCATTGGTGTGACACAAGTTGTCACACCCTACTTCAAAAATTCATATCTCAACAACCAAATATGATAAATTCAAGAACTCTACATCAAAACAAACATGAATGAGTGTAGATTGAGCACAAACAATTTCAGGGTCATTGGATACATCCTCACAATTTCACAATTGAATTGGCACAAGGTATAAAATATGCATACATGTCAAGAACCCTAATGCCATTAAAAATCCAGCCATCCAAAAAATCAATAAAAATTATGATAAAAAGTAGACATTCATGTGAATATGATGAAAAAATTCATGAATTTCGGATTTGAAATGCACGAGTTATGATTTTTGGAAGATGAGGTAACAATTTGGAATAAGTGAACAAAATAACATGGATTGATTGGTCAAAGTGGTTGACCGGTGGCAATTTGGTAATTATCACCCTCATTAAACAAAACGCAGCGCATCAGCAGAGGAAACCAAATGTTCTGATTGGTTGTTTCAATGGAACAGTAACTCATGCAAACAATTTAAACAACAACAACCAATCGTGTTTTCTGGAAAATGGCCATTAGGGTTTTAGGAATCTTAGGGTTTTAAAACAGTGGCTTCATCTTCATCATTCATCATCAACGAATTTCAACCAGAATTTTACAAATAGCATGGCAATGGAACAGTGGCATGCAATCAACAGCCAAAAACACGATACAGAAAAATAGGAAAAAAAACTGGGAATGGCTTAGGGTTTATACAGGCTACGGCATTTCGTCTTCATGGTTCATCATCATCATGCGAAATTATTTTCCAGAAATAGAAAAACAACATATCAATGGACTCAGCAAGTATCATGCATCACAAATCCAACAATTATCAACATCAATTTGAACCAACAAAGAAGCATCAAACAAAAACATAATCACATGCCAGATTTGAATTCAACATAACTTTCAGTAGACTTAACCATTTTTGTGGATTCAAAGTTCAAAACGCTCATGGCAAGGAGACCTATTATAAGCACATCATAGTTTTAGAAAAGGTTGAAATCGAAAAATCACCTAATTTGCAGAACAGTCGTGATGTGATTGTTGTTTGGTTCCAAATAGCAAAAACAGTCGTGGCTTTAAGCTTCAAATGACAAATGATGGAAGGATTTAAGCTCAAACTTGCTCGATTCAACTTTAACTCCAAACTGCCATGGAAGGGTGGTCGAAGAAAACAGAGTTGAGAATGCTGTTCCAGCTGGGTGTTGATGCTTCAAATTGCTTCTAAATGGTGACCAGGTGATGAAACAATGAAGGGATGCTCGAGTGCTTTGAAGGTTTTGCTCAGAAATTGCAATTTGTGAAAAATGCAAATTGAGAGAGAATGAGAGTTTTCTGTTTGATATCAGGCTGCAGCTAGGGTTGAATGGACAGAAAATATCCCTTATATTTGCTGTTTTAACTTTGCTAATTGAATGCTAACCAAGTTTAACTCCAATGAATCAATTTGCTAATTTTGCTAAACTTGCCACTTTTGACCAAATGGAGGTATGATGGTGGTATGCTGCTCGATTTTGGGCCCTTGGCAAGTCAGAAATGAGGTCCTAAAACAAATCCAAATGGCCAATGTGATAGAAAATGTTTAAATCAAAAAGTCAATTTTGCACCTCTCTTGAAATTCAAATATGCTAGGTTCAAAAATGCCATTTTGATTGGCAAAGTTTTAGCACATGAAATTTACATTTTTGGAAAGAGGAGATTAAATGTGGTTTGTAGGAAAAAACCCCACCAAAATTGGCCAAATGGTTTGAGAGATATGGCCTTTTGAAGTTCAAGATTTTGTGAAAATGAATTGATCATATCTTGACAACCATACATGGGAATTGAGAGTTCTTGGACTTTTTGGAAATGGGAGAACAATATCTTCAACTTTCATGTTGGGCAAAAATTCATTTGAAGCTTGTATCATGATGTAAGTTTGGGATCAAGAAGTTTCCATTTTTGGCAGTTAAAATTACAGGTCCAGTTTCTATTTTTGGAAATTTTCTGATTGGCTTCAAATTCTTCAATGATGTTGATTTCCATGACATATGAGGCCTATTGGGACATGAATAAACTCTCTCAAACCAAATCCATCCATCAAAACCACAAAATCAACCACAGTTGACCAAGTTTGACTTTTCTAGGGTTTTTTGACTGATTGTGCATGGACTGATGACCTCTGAGCCTCCAATCTTTGACCTAAACACTTCAAATGGACCTCCAAGTCATGTGAACATGTTGGACCAACCCTAGGGCCTTGGCTCCTTGAGAAACACACTTGCTTGCTTGGTTGACTGATCTCCTGATCAGTTTGACCTAATTTCTCTTGATTTGCTTGCACTTGAGGCAACTGGGACAATGCAGTGCTATGCAGTGGACCATGATATGCTATGACCTAATATGAAAATGTATGTACAATGATAGGTGCAAATTTGAGGTGCTACAACTTGGCCTGACGAATTTATTATTAAGAAGATCTTCCCATTGACTCTTTAGCTCACACAATTCTGCTGGAGACATTTTGTAAGGTGCCATCGACACAGGTCTAGTACCGGGTACTAGATCTATGGAGAACTCTACCTCTCTCTCTTTGGCGGTAAATCAGTAATATCATCATGAAACGCATTTGGAAATTCACACACTATAGGAAGATCATCCAACATCGCTTTTCCTTTGATTTGTAAAGAAGAAAACATCACAAACACTTGAGCTTCATCTTTCAGGAACTCTTCAACTTGTCTAGCCGAAATAAACTGAGGATCTTTCTCCTCCACAAACTCAAGAAACAAAACTGTCTTATTATAGCAGTTGATATAAGTACAATTGAACTTAAACCAATTCATACCCAAGATAATATCAAGTTGACTCAACATCAAGCAAACTAAGTCGGCACCAAATTCCCTACCATATATTATCAAACAATTCAAACAAACTAAAGAAGTAGTTACCGACCTATTTGGTGGAATATCGATAACCATACTGCCATTCATAGCAGACACTATAAGATTCAACCTCTTCACACAATTAATATATATATAAAGGAATGTGTCGCACCAGTATCAATGATAGTAATTAAAGGAATGTCATTAATGAAACAAGTACCTTGAACCAAATTATCATACTTAAAGGCCTCTGAGCCCCTTATAGAAAATACCTTTCCACAAGCTTTCACATCTCGAGTCTTCTTGGACTTCTGACACTATGTACTAATATGACCAGTCTCCTCATAGTTGAATCAAACTACACCAGCACTCTTACAATCAGTAGCTCTATGTCCTGCCTTCCCATATTTGATTCATATCAAAGTAGTAAACTCTAAATCCCGATGACCAAGTATCCCACATTTGAAACATTTAAGAGGAGCAGGAGCACCTCCCACACTTTGACTCTTCCCACCATTATTCCTCTACTAAAACTTTTGTTTATCCTTACCATCTGGAATGACATACGACTTTCTGCACTTCTGATTACCACTTGTAATTAGAGGATCTAGTATGACCGTCTTTATTAATAGATACGACACTTGTTGACCAACACGGAGAACTGACAAATTTCCTGATACCCAATAAACTGTTTAATCTATGGACGAAGTCCACTTTCAAACTTAATGAATTTTGACACTTCATCTTCTACCCCATTATAATGAGGGCAGAACCTAGACAATTCCTCAAACTTGGCAGCATAATCTACAACGTTCATATTCCTTTGCTCAAGTTCTAGGAATTTGATCTCCTTTTTGCTACGCACATCATCGGGGAAATATTTTTCCATGAATGTGCCCTTGAAAAAAAATCCCAAGTTATCTCAGTACCATTAGCCTTAAATATCTATCTAGCATGATCCCACCAGTACTCTACCTCCTCTGACAACATGTGAGTTCCATAAAGAACCTTCTGAGTGTCTGCACAAGCCATTACTTGGACGATTTTCTCGATCTCTTGCAACCAAACTTGATCACCCTTTATATCGTATCTTCCTTTGAAGGTTGGCGGCTTGTTTCTCTGAAACTTGTTCATGCCACATGATTCAATAACTTTAACTTGTGGAATATTTGAGCTTGCAAAACTTGAGCCAAAGCTGCCAAGGCATCAACAATCGCGCAACCATTTCTTCTAGCTATTTCTATGTACAATAATAAATAACTGCTAGAATAAACATTGCATCGACAATGTTCACACATTTATATCACACCAGGGAACAAATAAAATCACAAGACCTGGTCGGACGAACCGACCTGCTATGATACCACTATGTAACATACTAAATCCGACTCATAATATAAAATGGAAAAGTTCACTATTTAGGATGCTACTTCACCCAAATCATGCACTTCATAAAATATTTTCAAACTCGTAGCGGAAAACTCAAATAATCCTCATAACATCAAATAATAGACTAACCAACCAATTAACGAAAATAAACTCCAAAATAAAACTTTAAAAAAAATAACGTGCCTGTTCTGGGTGTTACAAACCAGAGCAGATAAAATCGACTAAAAGCGATAAATAAAAATAAATGACGGAATCTCAAAGGTCATCTTCCACTCACAAGTGACTACTGCTGCTGAGTATATGTACATCAATTGCACAAAGTCAACAAAGAAAATAAGAAAGGGGTGAGAATACACCTTATAAATGTTAACGGTGAATTTTAGCATCAAAATGGTAATAATTGATATTCATAAGTATATCATTCACACAAAACACAATCAAAGTCAAATAATGATGTAAATGCTAATGCCGCCAAATCCTCCTAAAAATGCACGTGGTACCGGGTTTTTGGGATTAGAGATATGTTACTTATTTACCCATGCCTTCGATTCCTCTTTAACTGTGTCCCTCTCTATACGTGAGACTTCCATAGTGCCTCTCCGAACTAGGCGATCACTGGACCAAAGTCCTACCTAACTCCGAAATAAATTCATGCATGATCATGTAAAATGTAAGCATGTAACATCATCAACATCACTCATATCATAAACATCATTAACATCATAAAAAACATAATCAGAAGGTTCCACTCTTGAACCTATAGTTTGCCAATGCCAGGTTGTCACTGTAATCCTTTCGGATTACTAATCTCAAAAATTGCCAAATTAAGGTTGTCATTGTAATCCCTCCAGATTACTATATTAAAAAAAAAATTATAGTTAAAAATTTATTTATTTTTCATCAAAAAAGGGCTAAGTTATTTTATTACCCAAACCTCTAACTCATAAAAAATTCTCAGGGAAATTCAAAACATCTCAATACCTCTTAGTTCTCAAAAATAACTCTAGAGTATTCCAAAAGTACTCTAAAGTATTCAACACGCTCTAAAGGTAAAGGTTTCACAAGTGATAACTCTACTAAGCATAAAGGCAAGCAGTTTGACTCAAATTTCTCAAAAGTGACCATAAGGTTACCAAAAGGGTTATGAGATCAAAAGTTGCTCAAAAATCACCGAAAAATCCCAAACTCGAAAAAAATGCAAAAAAACGCTTGAACCACCACAAATCACCGCCACCAAAATTCGTTGATCGCCACCTGTCGTTGTCGCCGCCGAACCATGGCGTAACACTATCGACAGACGCCTCGCCGAGCGACCCTGAATACCACCGATCGTCACTGTTTTGCGAGGCCCACCGTCCCCAATCCGCATCGCGGCTCCGGCCAACAGACTCCCCCGGCTCCTCCACCGCTCCACCGCTACATGTACCCCCCCCCCCCCCCCCCCCCCCCCCCCCCGAATCGATTTTCTGATTTTTTTCAAAACGACCTGATTATTTATTTTTTGCAAAAATTTCTGATTAAAAAAATTAGTTTTACGGGATTTGGGAAGTTTTTATGAAAAAAAAAGGTTACAGTTTTGGGAAAAATAAGGAAAACACACTACGATTCTCCAAACACAAAATTTGGAAAACAAATGACCCAAAAAGAGTCGCTCGAATTTTTCGACGAACTTCCAACTCTAAAATATAATGATAACAATATATGCAGAAATTCATACAATATCATCACAATCAACAAGTTTTCTAAACCTACAAACAGCAACACTGTAGAGACTGTAGGAGATTTATCCTAAATCCCATTTGGATCTTAGAGCAACTCATACAAACAAACATATTCATCAATCGCACCAATAATGTTTTTCCCAATCCTTATTTGGCCAAAATTACACATATCATGGGAAATAAGGGGAAAATTACATTACCCCAAGACGTTGATAGGAAGGTAAGGAACTCTCACCATCTTGGCTTCCTATTTCACCCATCAATAAGACAATTCTCTCCCCTCCTACGTTGTAATTGCAGAGTTTTTGGTTTATGTTACTACTTCTCCATCCCAGAGCTCTCCTTAGGATTTCCTAGTCGCTTATGTGTTTCTCCCAATTTTCTACGTATCAGCCTTCTGCAATTCCAACTTTTATATTCAAATAACCTAATTAGGCTTTGCCAATTCTCTAATTTCCCCTTAACTCTTCATTATTACACCTTAACCCTCTAATTTTATAAAAACCCTAATTTCTCCTCTACTCTCAATTTTTCATAAGTTAATATTTAAATCAAATAAATATTTAATTTAAATACATTTAATCAAAATTCCTTAATTTTTCATTCTCTCAACTTATTATAAAATAATTAAATTTATTCAATTATTTATAATAACCTCAATAATTCTATTTTATTTTCCTGCTTTCCAAATTTATAACCTCGATAATCATTAAATTATCAAAATACATACACACTAAAAAGCACCAAAATTCAAGTATAACGAATAAAAGACATTAATAATTAATAAAATACTCGATCAAATTTCAAAGAGTTTTGAATAATACTTATCTTGCAGGGAGATCTGTAAAGAAAGATGCACCACCCCTATTTGGTTCTCTCACGATTTATTAAGTAGCCGAGGGGTGTTGATATAGATCCTTCATATGTTAAACTCCTACAAGTATGTGATTGACCGTCTATCAGTTAGTTTACCTATGAAATAATGTATGTCTCAGTAGGTTGCATATGTTATCCTTGTTTCTGACTAATTGGCGTCAGCCACCGTCTTTTAAATTTGTTGCCTCCATGTACCCCGCTCAAGGGATATTGTTGTGCTTTCAATATCTTTGTGGTTGGCTTACTCACTTATGAACGACATTTATTCCCTATCATGTCTGAATATACATCATAGGTCGCATCTAGGCAAGTGTTTCATCGTTGGCGCTGATGTACGGTCAACTGAGTTGTTTATCCACTTCTTGCATTAGGCAGTGAAATGGATTTTCCCATATGTGCAATACCTAGGTCATCCTAATTTATATAAGCGTGCATGACACGAGATCAATCGTTGCTTGGAGGAGGTACTCCAGCGATGGATCTTCGTCAGGTACTAATTCTATGCAGATCTATCGATGATAGAGAAGTGGTGACAAATCAGATAATTCAACAGAGTTCTTCAGTGTGACGCAAGAGGTTATCCCTTCCATATTGTGATGGTTAGGGTTGAAGTTTTGGCTTTGTATCGAGAATAATTTGTTTCTAGTAGTTGATGATGGAATTTTGTGTGAATTAAATTTCGATTCCCACATATTGCGCCATTGTTCCGTATAAGAACCATAATTGGTATTGGTAGATGACCTAGGACTATGGAATCAGTGATGCTGATCTCTGATATGGTGGCCCAGGGAATGACCTGCAAGGTTAGCACTCTAATGTGAAAGTCATTTCAAAGTCCAAGATGAGTATAGTAAAAAATGATGATTAGAAAAGAGTACCTTGATCTCACGTGTGCTGACTATATATGTTGGAAAATCCTTATTGGGCTTTTTCACTAGGAATTTAACCGGCCCATAACAGATATTAAACCACCTGCAAATTTTCTGTTAGCTTAACTTATGAGGATCTTTTGGCTATATCTTCTAAGATTTGGGCTTTGCAAGTAATAGTGTTTCTCTTGGTAGGTACTTCTAGATAAAAACCCTACTCCACAAAATATTTTAAGACAAATGGTTATTTTGGATCATGAAAATATGAATGGTGTTTTGTGGATGTAATCAATAGAAAACACATTAGTTGTTCTTAACTTATAGTTGTCCAAAGTTTGATAATGGACCGTTAAGTGGCTTGCTCAGGAGTTTGTTATGCCACCTTCCTTGTTATGTTTATGTTTACTCTTTTGTTCCTTTGAAGGCAACCACACCATTACCATCACTTATATTTGGGGTTGTAATTATTTGGAATTGTCTATATTAAGGTTTCAGAATGATGTTCAATTGGTATTCTTCTCTTAAATGTGATTCTTGAATAACTCTTTAGGGGCTCTATGTACTTTTTTAGCTATGGATGAATGATTATTTGGCATGAATGTAACACCCTTCTAAGATACCCCAAAATATTTAATTAAAATAGAAATATATCAATCAGAGTAATTATGCAATTAAGGGTGTCACACAATCAATTCACACCGTTTTCCAAATTATCCTGTCATGCTCATTTATTTCATTAGAATAAAACATGTGCATAATACGCAGCGGATACAACTAGCAACATTCAAACCATGTGGTACATTACATGTAAAGTTGTTTAACAACTAAAAGAAAACATAGTAAAACATCCCATCCCGATGTTACATCTACCAGAGCATGACCCACTAAGGAGACTATACTAGACTCCAAGCACTAGCTCCTACTCAATCACTGCTCGTTACCTGAAAAATAGTTGTAAGGGTGAGTTCCTCAATCGATATAACAAGCATTATAAAATATCATGTCATGTTAAGTAATTTAACACATTAATCACCCTAATCACATCACACATTCGGTAACGGCACATCAATTCAAATATCATACTCAATACAATACAACTCATGCTCATACTCAATATCAACACCAACACACGTATAATATTGGAATACATCCATTCATATTATACGCCATACACATATTATGCAATGAGACTCCATGCATGCGGTACCGACTATTTGTGAACATATAGTTCACCTCACCGTCCAAATCCAGGCACGGCTACCAAGCCCACTAGTCCCACTCATTTGAGACCTAGTGACTCACTCACTAATTCCTCACCATGGGAATTAGCTACCACCCCAAGGGCCATGCTATGCACGCTAATTCACCTAGCATGCAAACATCAACAACAGTCCAAAATGACTAACTCACTAATTCCTCACCATGGGAATTAGCTACCACCATAAAGGCCACAATATGCATGCTAATCACCTAGCAATGCTAAATCATCAACCACAATTCAAGAATAGACATATGCTCACACTCTAAGCCATAAAACAGTCTATTTCACAAATGCACACATAACTGATACATTCACAAGATCATGCATACCATCACACATCATCAGTATTTTATCACATAAGCATATCAGATCATGCCAAAGAACAACCACAGTATTAGCACACTCTACTAATACCTATACTACTCAAAACAACGGGAAATGATCCCTAATATATCGTACATCAGCTAAATCACATTACTCAGCTGAACAACCAAAAACTGCACAACAACAGCACAGAAAAATCACAATCCTGCCCATACGCGTACTGCCTAGTCCCATACGCGTATGGCCCATTTCTCAGCCAAATCCCATACGCGTAACACCATCTCATACGCGTATGCTACGCGTATCACTTCCCCATACGCGTACCAACAGAGACCAAACTACGTTCAAAACATCATCTTCCTCATCCATACGCGTATTGCCTAGTGCCATACGCGTACCAGACCATCTCATACGCGTATTGCCTAGTGCCATACGCGTATGACCAGAAACCAGACTTCCAGATATGCTATGGCTTTCTCTGCTACGAGATCTATCCAATCCAACCTTCCACAGTCCAATTTTACACATTATTCGTTCATATCCTCTAACACAATTCATACCCTATTCGATTTCACAAAATCTAACATTATTACATCTAATTCCTACGAATTTCCTCCATTTATAACCCAATTTCGTTCATCCAAAGGTTCACAATTTCATCATGCATCATTCAATTCAGAGGTAAATCAATGGTTTATCACTACCCATTACATATTATCCCATAATACCCATTAAACGATGATAAACCCCCCTTACCTGAGTTAATCCGGCAAATCTCTGAGCTTCAAGCTTTCCTTCCTCTCTTCAACCCTTGTTCTCTGGCTCTCTTTGCCCTTTTCCACTTTTCAGTCTCCTTTCCTTTTCACGTGAAAATAACCCTTTTACCAAATGGGACCTTTTCTAAATTCCAACTTTTATATTTTCCAATAATTATAATAAAATAATCCAATAATAATAATCCCAATTATTTAATTAAATTAATAAATATATTATTAACTTAAATTAAATAATTATCTTATTTTATCGGGGTGTTACAACTCTCCCCCACTAAAAGAGTTTTCGTCCTCGAAAACATACCTCAAGCGAATAACTCTGGATAAGACTCCTTCATCTGACTCTCTAGTTCCCAAGTCACATTGCCACCTGCTGGTCCTCCCCAAGCTACCTTTACCAAAGCAATCTCTTTACCCCGCAACTGCTTCAACTCTCGATCCTCAATCCTCATAGGTGATGTTTCAACAGTCAGGTTATCTCTCACCTGGACATCATCTACTTGGACCACATGCGACGGATCATGAATGTACCTCCTCAACTGAGACACATGAAAAACCTCATGCAAATTCGCAAGTGACGGCGGTAAAGCGATACGATAGGCTACCTCCCCTATCCTTTCCAAAATTTGGTAAGGACCAATAAATCGAGGTGTCAACTTCTTCGACTTCAAAGCTCGACCAACCCCAGTTATCGGAGTAACACGAAGAAACACATGATCTCCCTCTTGAAACTCAAGTGACTTCCTCCTCTTGTCGTGATAACTCTTCTGACGACTCTGAGCAATCCTCATCTTCTCCTGAATCATCTTAATCTTTTCCGTAGTCTGTTGAACAATATCCGGTCCAACCACAGCACTCTCACCGGACTCATACCAATATAAAGGTGTCCGACATCTCCTACCATACAAAGCTTCAAACGGTGCCATACCAATGCTCGAGTGAAAACTATTGTTGTAGGTAAACTCAATCAAAGGTAAATAACAATCCCAAGCACCTCCTTTTTCCAAAACACAAGCCCTCAAAAGATCCTCTAGTGACTGAATCGTCCTCTCAGTCTGACCATCAGTCTGCGGATGATATGCAGAACTCAATCTCAGCTTAGTTCCCAAAGCCCTCTGCAAACCTTCCCAGAACTTCGATGTAAATCTAGGATCTCTGTCCGAAACAATACTCGACGGAATACCATGCAAACTTACAATTTTCTCAATATACAACTCAGCTAGTCTCTCCAACGGATAATCCATTCTGATCGGAATGAAATGAGCCGATTTCGTCAATCTGTCGACAATCACCCAAATAGCTTCAAAATTCTTAATTGTCCTCGGTAACCCAGAAACAAAATCCATACTGATACTATCCCACTTCCACTCTGGAATAGCCAACGGTTGCATTAGCCCAGACGGCTTCTGATGCTCAATCTTTGACTTCTGACAAGTCAAACAAGAATAAACAAAACTCGCAATTTCTCTTTTCATTCCCGGCCACCAAAATAGCTTTTTCAAATCATGATACATCTTCGTAGCCCCAGGATGAATACTCAGGCCACTACGATGTCCTTCCTCAAGAATACTCTTCTTAAGTTCGGTAACATCCGGAATACACACCCGATTACCAAATTTCAAAACACCGTTCTCATCAACTCTGAATTCACCACCTTGACTTTGATTCACTAGAGTCAACTTATCAACCAAAAGCACATCGGATTTCTGACCCTCTCTAATCTCATCCAGAATACCACTCGTTAACTTCAACATTCCCAATTTAACACTATTGTGAGTACTCTCACACACCAAACTCAAGTCTCTAAACTGCTCAATTAGATCCAATTCCTTAACCATTAACATAGACATATGCAATGATTTCCGACTCAATGCATCAGCCACTACGTTTGCTTTACCCGGATGGTAATTCAAACCAAAGTCATAATCCTTCAGAAACTCTAACCATCTCCTCTGTCTCATATTCAGCTCTTTCTGATCAAATAAATACTTTAAACTTTTATGGTCACTGAAAACCTCAAATCTTGACCCATATAAGTAATGCCTCCATAACTTCAGAACAAATACCACAGCTGCCAACTCTAAATCGTGTGTCGGATAGTTCCTCTCATGAACCCTCAGCTGTCTCGAAGCATAGGCTATAACCTGCTTATTCTGCATCAACACACCACCCAAACCCAACAATGAAGCATCACAGAAAACCTCAAATGCTTCCGACGAACTCGGTAATATCAGAATAGGAGCAGTAGTCAACCTTCTCTTTAACTCTTGGAAACCTTCCTCACATTTTGAGTCCCAAACAAACGCTTGCCCCTTTCTAGTTAACATCGTCAACGGTAACGCCAACTTAGAAAATCCCTCAATGAACTTCCTTTAATAACCTGCAAGTCCAAGAAAACTCCTTATCTCCGAAACTGACTTCAGAGCTTCCCACTTAGATACCGCTTCTATCTTAGAAGGATCAACAGCAACACCACCTCTGGAAATCACATGACCAAGAAAACTAACCTCTTCTAACCAAAATTCACACTTAGACAGTTTAGCAAATAACTTCTTTTCTCGTAGAATTCCTAACACCACTCTCACATGCTCAACATGCTCTTCTTCAGATTTCGAATACACCAAAATATCGTCAATAAACACCACAACAAACTTGTCTAGGTACGGATGGAAAATCCTATTCATATACTCCATAAATACTCCAGGCGCATTAGTCACACCAAAAGGCATTACAGAATACTCATAATGTCCATACCTTGTTCTGAAAGCAGTCTTCTGAATATCCTCAGTTTTCACACGTATCTGATGATACCCAGATCTCAAATCTATTTTGCTGAACACACTCGCACCAACCAACTGATCCATCAAATCATCAATCCTCGGCAAAGGATACCGATTCTTGATCGTTACTTTATTCAGTTGCCTGTAGTCCACACACAACCTCATAGTACCTTCTTTCTTCTTAACTAATAACACTGGTGCACCCCACGGTGACACACTCGGACGAATAAATTTCTTATCCAACAGATCTTCCAACTGACTCTTCAATTCAGTTAACTCAACAGCAGACATACGGTACGGAGCCATCGATATCGGTCTAGTACCAGGTACCAAATCAATCGAGAACTCAACTTCACGCTCTGGCGGCAATTCGTTCACTTCTTCCGGAAACACATCAGGAAAATCACACACCACAGCTAGATCGCAAATCACCAGTTTATCTTTAGCCTCCAAAGTCGCTAACAGCATAAACAACTCTGCCCCATCTACTACTGCCTCATTCACCTGCCTTGCTGATAGAAACAAACTCTTTCCTTCCTCAATCTCAGGAAAGATCACAGTCTTATCAAAACAATTGATATAGACTCGGTTACATGCCAACCAGTTCATACCCAGGATAACATCAATCTGCACTAGTGGAAGACACACTAGGTCCATCCCAAAGTCTCTACCAAAAATACTCAAAGGACAATTCAAACAAACTGAAGTAGTAGTCACTGAACCCTTCGCAGGAGTATCAATCACCATACTTCCATGCATCTCAGATATCTCTAACTTAAGTTTCACAGCACAATCCAAAGATATAAAGGAATGAGTCGCACCGGTGTCAATAATAGCTACAAGAGGAAAGCCATTAATATAACACGTACCTCGGATCAAACGATCATCTGCAGAAGTCTCAGAACCCGATAAAGCAAAGACCTTGCCTCCCGACTGATTCTCCTTCTTCGGCTTAGGACACTGTGGACTGATATGACCCAACTCCCCACAGTTGAAACAAGTCACAGTCTTCAACCGGCAATCTGCAGCCAAGTGACCACCCTTGCCACACTTATAACACTTCTTCTCATTACTGGTACACTCATGGATACGATGTCCAGCCTGACCACACCTGTAACACTTAGCAGGAGCACTGGAGTCTCCCCCACTAGGCCTCTTCATCCCACTCTGTCGCTGGAAACCTTTGCCAACTGCATACGGTTTCCCACGATCATTCTGATTCTTGCCTTTCCTATCAACCCTCTGCTGATAGCTCTCTGCTCTAGCATTGGTATCCTGTTCAAAAATCCTGCAACAGTCAACCAAATCAGAAAACACTCTAATCCGCTGATATCCAATAGCCTGCTTGATCTCGGGACGTAACCCGTTCTCAAACTTCACACATTTCGAAAATTCCCCAGTAGCCTCGTTATAGGGAGTATAATACTTCGACAACTCTGTGAACTTAGCAGCATACTCAGTAACAGACCTGTTACCCTGCTTCAATTCTAAGAACTCTATCTCTTTCTTTCCTCTGACATCCTCTGGAAAGTACTTCCTCAGGAATCTCTCTCTGAACACCGCCCAAGTGATCTCAGTATTCCCAGCAGCTTCCAACTCAGTGCGGGTAGCAACCCACCAATCATCCGCTTCCTCTGACAGCATATGCGTACCGAACCTGACCTTCTGGTTATCGGCACACTCAGTCACTCGGAAGATCCTCTCGATCTCCTTCAACCACTTCTGAGCACCATCTGGATCGTATGCTCCCTTGAACATTGGAGGATTGTTCTTCTGGAACTCACTCAGTTGACGAGCAGCTCCCATTCCCACAACATTCGGATTTCCTCCAAGTACTCCAGCTAGCATACCCAGAGCCTCAGCAATCGCAGCATCGTCTCTACCTCTTCCAGCCATCTCTATTCTGAAACCCAACAAGCTAAAACAATAAGTACTGATAGGGTTACACAACACCTATCCCGTACAGGGGAACAGAATAATTACGACTCGACTCGACCGACTATGCTCTGATACCACTAATGTAACACCCTTCTAAGATACCCCAAAATATTTAATTAAAATAGCAATATATCAATCAGAGTAATTATGCAATTAAGGGTGTCACACAATCAATTCACACCGTTTTCCAAATTATCCTGTCATGCTCATTTATTTCATTAGAATAAAACATGTGCATAATACGCAGCGGATACAACTAGCAACATTCAAACCATGTGGTACATTACATGTAAAGTTGTTTAACAACTAAAAGAAAACATAGTAAAACATCCCATCCCGATGTTACATCTACCAGAGCATGACCCACTAAGGAGACTATACTAGACTCCAAGCACTAGCTCCTACTCAATCACTGCTCGTTACCTGAAAAATAGTTGTAAGGGTGAGTTCCTCAATCGATATAACAAGCATTATAAAATATCATGTCATGTTAAGTAATTTAACACATTAATCACCCTAATCACATCACACATTCGGTAACGGCACATCAATTCAAATATCATACTCAATACAATAGAACTCATGCTCATACTCAATATCAACACCAACACACGTATAATATTGGAATACATCCATTCATATTATACGCCATACACATATTATGCAATGAGACTCCATGCATGCGGTACCGACTATTTGTGAACATATAGTTCACCTCACCGTCCAAATCCAGGCACGGCTACCAAGCCCACTAGTCCCACTCATTTGAGACCTAGTGACTCACTCACTAATTCCTCACCATGGGAATTAGCTACCACCCCAAGGGCCATGCTATGCACGCTAATTCACCTAGCATGCAAACATCAACAACAGTCCAAAATGACTAACTCACTAATTCCTCACCATGGGAATTAGCTACCACCATAAAGGCCACAATATGCATGCTAATCACCTAGCAATGCTAAATCATCAACCACAATTCAAGAATAGACATATGCTCACACTCTAAGCCATAAAACAGTCTATTTCACAAATGCACACATAACTGATACATTCACAAGATCATGCATACCATCACACATCATCAGTATTTTATCACATAAGCATATCAGATCATGCCAAAGAACAACCACAGTATTAGCACACTCTACTAATACCTATACTACTCAAAACAACGGGAAATGATCCCTAATATATCGTACATCAGCTAAATCACATTACTCAGCTGAACAACCAAAAACTGCACAACAACAGCACAGAAAAATCACAATCCTGCCCATACGCGTACTGCCTAGTCCCATACGCGTATGGCCCATTTCTCAGCCAAATCCCATACGCGTAACACCATCTCATACGCGTATGCTACGCGTATCACTTCCCCATACGCGTACCAACAGAGACCAAACTACGTTCAAAACATCATCTTCCTCATCCATACGCGTATTGCCTAGTGCCATACGCGTACCAGACCATCTCATACGCGTATTGCCTAGTGCCATACGCGTATGACCAGAAACCAGACTTCCAGATCTGCTATGGCTTTCTCTGCTACGAGATCTATCCAATCCAACCTTCCACAGTCCAATTTTACACATTATTCGTTCATATCCTCTAACACAATTCATACCCTATTCGATTTCACAAAATCTAACATTATTACATCTAATTCCTACGAATTTCCTCCATTTATAACCCAATTTCGTTCATCCAAAGGTTCACAATTTCATCATGCATCATTCAATTCAGAGGTAAATCAATGGTTTATCACTACCCATTACATATTATCCCATAATACCCATTAAACGATGATAAACCCCCCTTACCTGAGTTAATCCGGCAAATCTCTGAGCTTCAAGCTTTCCTTCCTCTCTTCAACCCTTGTTCTCTGGCTCTCTTTGCCCTTTTCCACTTTTCAGTCTCCTTTCCTTTTCACGTGAAAATAACCCTTTTACCAAATGGGACCTTTTCTAAATTCCAACTTTTATATTTTCCAATAATTATAATAAAATAATCCAATAATAATAATCCCAATTATTTAATTAAATTAATAAATATATTATTAACTTAAATTAAATAATTATCTTATTTTATCGGGGTGTTACAATGAACATTGATATAACTAGTTATGAAAGATTGTTCAAACTTGTTGGAGAAAGTTAAAGCTCCCAAATTTAGAATCTGATCATGATTCTCAGCATAAGAAGTCTTTTGAAAAATTGGCATACAAGAAATGATATTATGTTTTAAAATGGTAAAATTAACTTTGATAGAGACATTATTCATGTTAAACAATTGGTCTATATTGTGCCTACTTCTATCTAGGGGCACTTGTATTCTTCAATTCATGAGTTTACAACTATTAAAATATTTAACATCAAATGTCGACCTCCTATCACACCTAGAATCATACAAGTTAATTGGTATTTTTCTAGTCATAATTGGATTAAGTGCAACAAAAATAGAGTTTTAAGGGGAAATACCATAATATCAACATGTGGTGGAATATTCATGGATAATTTAAGAACATCCTTCAGAGCTTTCTCAGTTAAGATTTGAGTTTGCACCTTCTTTCAAGCTGAATTGCATGGAATCATGTTTCACTACTATAAAATATATCTTTTGCAACATGTTATTACCTCGGCTATTCAATTAATCGAAGTAATAAGTGATATTTAGGCACTTGTATTTTTTTTTTTTTATTAAAAGACTTTTCACCACGGTCTTTAATAACAACCATGGTGAAATGAAGGAAGGTGTCACTTTTAACCACAATTGAGATTCCAACTGTGGTGAAAAGTGACGTATGGTCATGGGTTCAAATTTCAGCACCAACATTTTTGGTTTTTAACTTATTTTAAGCCACTTTTCACAACGGTTGGAATTCCAACTATGGTGAAAAGTGGCGTCTGGTCATGGATTTGAATTCCAACACAAATATTTTTTTTTACTTATATTTAAATCATTTTTCACCACAGATGGAATTCCAACCGTGGTGAAAACTGGGGCCTTCTTATTATTTTCAAAGATATATAGTACTCTTAGTTCATTCACTTTTCCATAGACGTACTTAGACAAACTTCAACTTCTGCCTCCAAACTTATTCCATTTACAAAACATTATTTCTCCACTAAATCAAATTTGAAAATATCATTTCTTCCATAAACGTAACTCAATTTTTTTCTTTCCATTAACGAGTTTCAAAACTCCATCATCTCTTCTCCAAATTGAACAATGCATGAAAAACATGAATTCAACTTAGCAATGTTAATTGTTGTCGTTGTGTCATATTAAATATTTTTGTTTAACGATTCTATTTATTTATTTTGCTATTGTTGTTGTTGTTGTTTTCATGTTGTTGTTTTCATGTTGTTGTTGTTGTTGTTGTTGTTGTTGTTCTTCTTCTTCTTCTTCTTCTTCTTCTTCTTGTTGTTGTTGTTGTTGTTGTTGTTGTTGTTCTTGTTGTTTTTATTGTTGTGGTGGTTGTTCTTATTGTTCTTGTTATTTTTCTTGTTGTTCTTGTTATTTTTCTTATTGTTCTTGTTGTTCTTGCTATTCTTGTGTTAAAAATATGTAATATTATATATTGTGATGAAAGTTGTCATTTTTGTCAGGAAAAACATGTGGCAAAAATGAAAAATTGGGTCGATTGATCTTTCACCATGGTTGTTTATTACAATTGTGGTTATATGTAATGCACTTTTCAGTTTATTATCACGACCAATAGACTGTGATTGTAAATAGCCTACTAACAACCACGCATTACCTCACCACGGTTGCTCAACTGTGATTCTAGGGCTTTCACAACCGTGATCATATGTGCTTTTCGTAGTAGTGTCTGTAATTGAATATACTAACAAGAGGAATTGGATAAATCTTTGACTTCAGACTGACTGAATATTACCCATTCATGCATTTTCTAATACAAATATTATCTCTTAGCATCTTTTATTTGAACGAAAGAATACGTTATACACTATTCTTTCCTTTATATTCAAGACATCTCGCATTTTCAAAGAAGAAAATGTTTATGCAAATAGATTAGTCAATACAAGTTTTTTTTGTTGATTATGATATTTGGTGAGATTCACTTCCTATTTGTGCTTTTGAATTTTTTTTAAAGAAAGGTTTCACGTCTCCAATTATCGTTTAATTTTTTGATGAATTAGATTTTATGCCCCATCATATTTATCCTTTTTTGTAAATTACAAATACATTGGTTTAGTTATTTTATAAAGAGGCGCATTTTTTATATTTTTCAATGAGGGGATTGTTAAGTATGACTCTTAGACCTAGAAGATGGGCTGAGGAGAGACATTAATGTTCATGTAATCTAGATCGTACTATTATATACTCCTATAACTTATAACATTGAAACCCTAACTCATACAAATCATTCTACGAAACTACAATTGATATGTTATCACATATGTATGCAAACTTGAATGACCTGTGTAAACAAAGATCATGTTCATTATTTGTAATTTATATTTATATTTCCTCCTTTATTATTAGTTGCTCTAGCCATTAAAATATCGGGCACCACTTGTTGTCTCTTTGTAACTTTTAACTATGTTTGATCGAAAATAATTCTTATACTCATTTCTTATTCAGAGGAAGATTTATATAGAGGTGGAAGGGAGTCATGACATCGCTCAATTTCATAAGGTCGAGTGGTAAATATTAAAAAACAAATTACATAAGGTCGATTGGTATATATTATAAAATATTATTTTTAGGAGTAGAAACATAAAATAATCACCACATTTTAAAAATAATTTTATCTATTTTTTAATTTTTGGTAAAAAAATCCTCAAGATCTTCCTATTTTTTATTAGGTATTATTCCTCAATTAAAAGAAAATCTCTAATGACTAATATAACCCAAGTTTACTTGGTATATATAGCTCAATTTGAATTTATTTGGCATGGTTTGAAATTTCCATTAGCCGTATCATTAGATTGGTTCTTAAATACCTACCTGTAACTCTACTAGCACATGTTATATGTACAATTTCATAACACACTCTTTGTCGTATAGCCATATACGTACAAATACAAAATTAAATGATGATTAGATAACTATCAACGTTACGCACTGTGAATGAAATGATTCTTTTAGAGGGTATGAAATCCAAGAAGAGAGGACGTGAGTGTTTAGATGCCATGCAAACCATGACAACATTAACAGCCTCCTCGTTGCGTGCATGGGAGGGATACCTTCCATAATTAATCAACCATTCAGTCGCCACGTCTTACGTAATCTATTTTGTATCTTTTCTAACTTTTAGCCATGTTATTACTTTACTACTATCCCAATTCAAACTAAAATAATAAGTTTATGTCCTCTCCATAATTACTCAATTGTCGTTTTTTATAATCTTTATACATTTCATTTTTCAAATTTAAACCTGGAGACAGAGAAAATATATTAATGGTCAATATTATTATTAATAATAATTAACATGATCGTCTTTGAAGATATGTATGATGGTGTATAGTACATATGATTTCATATATTTTTATAATAAAAAAGTTTTGATATATATTTTTCTCGATTAAATAAGACCCTTTAAAAAAACTCACTATTTAAATAAAATAAAGTCATGCTTCTTATTCAGAGTCTCTTAAATATTTGTGAGGATTCAGTAATTATTTAAAGTGATAGGTGTTGTTATACATTAATGCAAAAATATAGTGTGAAGGGTATATTTGTCAAGGCATAAGTCAATTGAGTTTAACAAGAAGAAGGAAGTGTGTCAAAATCTCTAAAAACCTAATAAGGTTTATACATGTAATTTTTTAATCAAGATAAATTAATGACAGGAAGCAACCAAAAAGAATATGGATATATAAATAGCATGCACCATCCCCCATTTTAATTAGACAGTAATTAGCAACAAAATGGGAAGGTCCCCATGTTGTGATGAAAATGGCCTTAAGAAAGGACCATGGACTACTGAAGAAGATCAAAAGCTTGTTGAACACATTCAACAACATGGCCATGGAAGTTGGAGAGCACTCCCTAAGCTAGCAGGTTTGTATAATACATACGTCTCTCGTTTTTGTTGTTTTAGCGCACCGCTAATGCTCTTTATTTCTGTGTAAACTTATATATATTTTTATTTTGATACATGACTCCTATTAAAAAAAATCTTCATGATTCATTATTTTGTCTTGAAAATTTTCAGGTCTTAATAGATGTGGAAAGAGTTGTAGACTAAGGTGGACAAATTATTTAAGGCCTGATATTAAGAGAGGAAAATTTTCTCAGGAAGAAGAACAAACAATTCTTCATCTTCATTCAATCCTCGGAAACAAGTACTTTTCATACCATAGTTAACTTCTTATTTTTATTACTATTATCATTCGTTTCTGTTGATATATAATTCAACTTGTTTTATCAGATGGTCTGCAATTGCAACGCATCTACCCGGAAGAACGGATAACGAGATAAAGAACTTCTGGAACACGCATTTAAAGAAAAAGTTGATTCAAATGGGTTTCGATCCAATGACTCACCAACCAAGAACCGATCTTGTTTCCACTTTGCCATATCTACTAGCTTTAGCAAACATGACAGATCTTATGGATCATCATCAGTCATCATCATGGGATGCAATGAGTAGTTTACAAGCAGATGCAGTTCATGTTGCGAAACTTCAATGCCTTCATTATTTACTCCAATCTTCAAATATTAATAATTCATATGACCAAAATGCCATCAGCATCACAAACATGGAACAACAACAACAACAACAACCTTTATCTAATGTGAAACAAAACATAATAATTGATGCTGATAGTACTCATGCAGCCTCATTTTCTCAACCACTCCCCCACCAAAGTATGATACCTCAACACTTTTTAGACCCACCACAAGTCTCTTTCAGTTCACAATCATGTTTGAATAACGAACAGGGTCAAAATGGTACTATTACAAACTTTGCAACAGTTGACGAAACATCATGGATTAATAATGTTCCATGTTCTGCTCCAATATCAATTGTTCCTCCAGATGCCAGCAGCAGCACTTCTAGCTATGGAGGAGGAGTAGGAGGACCATCTGCAACAGCTTATTGGTCGGAACTTTTTTTTGAGGACACTATTCTGCATGACTTATCTTAGTATTTCATTTGTTTAAGGTTGAATTATTGTGTGTGACTGTGTGTTGTGCATTTGTCAGCTTATTGTTTTTTTCATCCCATTTAATTAAAGCATATAGGTCTTGTTATAGAGTTATTTATATTAATATGAATGTCTATTTAAGTAATATATGTTTTGTACATAACTTTGGGTAGTCTTCTAGTATCGCTTTCTTAACAGTTATTATCGATATTAGTATATAATATATATAAATGTAATATATATAAATGTTCTTTGCTCAAAGAAACTTGTCTTAGACATTTTAAGTATTTTGTTTGTGTATAAGTTTTGCTTCTAGAAGAAACTAGATAAAGAAAAAATGGGGAAACTTAGACTATACATCAAAAGGTGTTAGAATTTGAAGCAGTGGGATATAATAAATCTTAGATCGTAGAATTTCTTCTCTTTCAATTAAAATGATATTTCATAATATATTTTTAAGTATTCAAGAACTTTTCACGATATTTGATTTATGAAAATATAGTGAGATATTTTAGGAAGAGATTTTAAAAGAGGTGTATTGATCAGATAAAATATTACTCATATTATATTGACATTCACACTCTTTTGAATCAAGACATAGCTCTTGATGATTCATGAGAAGGTTTGAAATTGTTATGAAAAGCTATAATGAAGGAGTCATGAAGAGATGCATTCAATGAAAGTATTTTTTTGAATTTTCATGGTGAGAATCGATTGTAGTGGGTAGGCAATCGATTGCACCCTTTTGCATGTTACCATTTTTTGAAATAAAAGGCTATGTCAATCGATTGATGCAAATAAAAAAATTCCAAAAATAAATTGTGGCAATTGATTCTCATGGTCTTACAATCGATTGATTGACTTGAATTTTTTATTTTTTTCAAAAGGAAAGTGATGTAAAAATAATTTAAATTTAAAAGATGTAATGACATGATTTTTATGGATATGTCATGGGTTGATTTTAGATGTTTGATCACTTAAGATATATAATCCTGAGATACTATATTTTACTATCTTTGCTTAATCATCCATAACTTAGTCATTTGAGAAGTTTCTTTATTCTTTATCACTTGATCATGTCTTCATCATCTTGATTGTCTTCATCAAAACATCTTCATCAAAACTTGAATTTACATTCTCCTAATTTTTAATAATGACAAACCAATGTATGATTGTTGTGCTTGCTTGACAAGAATCTGGAAAACACCCCCTGAGATGGATAACTCTCATTTAATATATGTATATTTCAAAGATTGTGTTCTTATGAGTTATCATGTACCTAGAGAGATAATGTACAAGCAACACAAGCAATTTAATGCATACACCTTTCTCCCTCTTTTGACATGATCAGAAAGAAGGGAAAGATGGGTAAAGTAATGCATGAAAATGAATACTAGACATGCACAACAATATATGAAAAAATAATAATCGGCATATGCATAACAATTTATGAAAGATAATAATAGACATACGCATAACAATTGAAAAGTTAACCATAATGCATTATTTCAAATATAATCAAACATAATTAAATATAAAATACATAATTATGTTTGAAAATAAAATAAATAAAAATAATTAAGCATAATTCATAGTAAAATGTTACCAAAAATATAATTAGAGTGAAAAATGAAATAAAAATAGAGATCATATTTAAATGGGAAATTAAAAAGCTGCAATTGATTGTGGTGTCCTTGTAATCGATTGTAATTTAAAAAACTTTGAAATTTTAAATAGTGTCAATCGATTGAGTAAAACTAGTGCTAGCTACTGCCTTTAACAAAATTGCACTTTACAACTAAATTAACCGATTAACTATTTTGTGCAATTGATTGTAATCAAAGTTTTTGAGGCAAAAATCGATTGTGATGACCATTCAATCAATTGCTTGCATTTTTTTTGAAAAAATTCTAAAGGCAATTTTGGAAAAATCAATTTCTCCGCGCCAAATTTTGTAAAATGATTCTTTTACTAAAGGTTTGGTGAAGATATCTGCAAGTTGATCATGTGTATCTACAAAACTGACTTCAACATCGCCTTGTAGAACATGATCACGAAGAAAATTATATGCCTGATGTTTATGTGTTTTGTCCGGGAATGCATGATTGTGTTCTTTGTAATGTTGATCGCACTTTTGTTGTCACGTCTTAATAGAATGCATCCAAGATCAAGTCTGAAGGTGAGAAAAATACATAAGAAGGGGGTTGAATTATGTATATATTTTTTTTCGCTTCTGATGAACAACTTCAGATTCTGAACAAGTTTAAAGTCTGATATCAGAGTGTCAATAGCAGCTAAATAATAGTAAAGTTCAGAAGCAATAAACAAATCAACACACATGGTTTATCCTGGTTCCTCTCCTAAACTAAGAGTAGTCCAATCCCCTTGTCACAAGAGATTTTCACTATAATCAATTCTAATTACAACTTTGCTCAATCAATCAAGAAAAAAAAATCATTGCTCAATCAATCCTGAAAGAGACTTACGCTTAAGAAATCCTGCAAGAG
The DNA here is from genome assembly GCF_024323335.1 of Lathyrus oleraceus. NCBI lineage: Eukaryota > Viridiplantae > Streptophyta > Magnoliopsida > Fabales > Fabaceae > Lathyrus > Lathyrus oleraceus. The sequence goes on from NC_066583.1 coordinate 310,414,560, forward strand.
ACTTCTGCTCAATTACACCAGAAAGAGACTTCCGCTCAAGCAACCTTGTAAGAAACTTCCTCTATTTTAAACAAATAGTTTAGTAGAAATAATTACAATTATACTTTAATACACAATATAAAGTATATAAGTATTGCAACAACTACAAAGTTTCTAACCACTTAAGATTTCTAAGATATACAAGGATAAGAAGTCTTAATAGCTTGTGAAAATGAACAAATGAAACTTTAGCTCAAAGTTTATACTCAAAGCTTTCTATTAGATTGTGTAGTAGTTTTTAACCTTCCTTCAAATCTTTAGCTCCCTTTTATAGAGACATATGAAAGAGTCATTGGAAAGTTGTTTGCACAAGAGAACCTTTTGAAATGCAACAACTCCAAGAGAGAGTCATTGGAAGACAAATCCTGTTAAGATCTTCAACCAAAGTGTAATAACATAGTCCACTACATACTAGGTATAAATCAGGGCAAAACTAGACAAGTCACATCAGCTTTTCTAGAGCCTTCCATTATGGGACTCTAGTTGACTGATCAGTGCATTTTAATGCACCTTCTTCTACTATTGTACTTAGACAACTCTATAGTTTATTCTATTATTTTTACTATTTTAGTGTATTTTTATATTTAAGTATATTTTTGGTTTTATTTTATTTTCGTACTTTATTTTCAGCATAAATAGTTATTTCATACCTTGTTACTATGCATGTCATAACTTGAGCTACGATGATCAGACTGATGTGTTCTAATATGCGTTGGAAACATGAGAGGATAAGATAAAAGTTTCATGTTGAAGTCAAAAGATGATTCTAAGTGAAGGAGGGTCGAATAATTCGTTTAAGTTCCATACTTAATTAAAATAGTTAGTTTGTGCCAGTTTTTGTAATTTTCGGGTCGGATCCTATAAGGGTCCGAATTTACCTTTTATTATATTAGGTCTTTCACTACTATAGAAATCGGAATTCTGAATTTTGATGAGACAATATTGCTTAGAAGATTTCATGGAGAGCTAATTCTCAAAGAGTTGATCTATTGTATCCGAAATCCACTTTGAGGTTTTTATTAATTTTAATTTTATTTCAATTTCTTTTCAATTCTTCCTATAAACTCGTTTGCTTAATTCGATTACTTTCGTTTTCTTAATTCGATTGTTTCTTATAGAATAGAGTTGATTAAATTTGATTGTTTGTATGATCCTTAACTATAATCACGTTAGCGTAGCTTTTTCGTTATCGTGTTTGATTAAGTCGCGTTTGCTTAATTCGCGTATGCTTAAATCCGTTTGCTTAATTCGGAAATTAGGAACATACATCATGTAATACCAATTTGCGCTTGTCAGTGAGTATTGTAATCGAATGGGATTGAATCCGCTAGAAAATTGAAATTATAAGAATCGATGATAAGTCGGAAATCGATACAATAGATTAGTTTATTTATCAATTTTTCTTTTACCTTTAACTATCTTTGATTTAAGTTCTGAACCTTAAAAACCCCCTTCTTTTCATTCATTTGGTTACAACATTCAAGAGTCCTTGTGATACGATACTCGAGGTGCCTCTTCCGTTTTACTACACTTTTAAACTTGTTTTTGACCCGTGTGCGACAGCGCATCATTGACTTTTACCCTAAGTCTGGTATTGACAAGATAGGTCTGCTACGGGACAGAGTACAAACAAGAGGATGAGTTTTTTAAGCCGAGGACTCTAGAGTTTGAGTTGTCACCAGAGGCAAAAGTATCATGACCAGAGTCTGATCCTTCAGAGGCTGATCCTTTAGAGTCACCAAATTTTGATCCATCAGAATATGAGACATTCAGCTGGTCAATAATTGCTTTCAGTAGGGTCAATTATGAGTAGACTTTAAGCTTTATGATCTTGCACACTTGAACATATGTTAGTATACCCAATTGTTCTTTAAGTACTTTGTTATCATCAGAACCCAAGGGATGTAAAGAAATATTATTCCAACAATCTACCCATTTTTTATGATGAGAAACAAATGTATTTAAGAATAATGGTTGGTCAGTTTAACTAACTCGACAATATCAGAGTTTGAGGTTTGTAAGCTCCCCCTAAGTCTAATAGTCCAAAGATTGAGTTTTATAAGCTCCCCTAAGTCTTATCCAAGTTAATTAAACTTATCTTCATATCATAAAACATATATGTTCAAATTTAAGCAATAAAATAGGTTCTGATTAGGGTTCCGGTTAAATAAAAGCATCTCAAAAATACTTTTATCCCTCTTAAATACTTCCATAATTTTCTCCCTCATTTTTCATAAATAAATTTTTTAACAAATAAACACGATAACAAAAATAAAAATATACTAAAAATTAATAAGAGAAAATTGAACAACAGTTTGACAGATAAACATTGATTCCACAAGTTCCAAGATGGTCAAAGTTAGGTTCTGATGGTCTTGTATAGGTAGTAAGAATCAAGAAACAGTTTGACTCAGAAAAACCTCTATAAAAGTAGATGGTGAATTAATACGATGATCACATTACTCTGGAGGTTTTTTATTCAGTAAAAAATGGGCAAGACAAGAACATTCAAGGATGACAAGAGAGATTTCGCAAAGAAAATACAAAATTTGATGAATAGGCAGGCAAGGAAGGAAAAACAGAAATCTGAGGCACTAGCAATAGCTCAGATATCTAAGGCTATAAAGGATGAATGTTCATCAACTGAAGTCTCCAAAAATAGTAAGATCTTAGAAGCATATTTTAAGAAGAATTATGATGAAGATTAGAGGACTACTTTGGAGGCACAAGGAAGTACAGATGATTAAGTATGAGACTTTCAACTGTCAAATAAATGTAAAATTATTTGGGTCCAAAATATGTAATGTCCTTCTTTAATCAATATTGAATTTTTGTCATTATTTTAGATAAGAGACTTCCTTTTCCATTTATTCAGAAAGTTTGTGGAAATGCTTATCACTCAATCAGTAAATAAAACTAGAAAGCCTTTAATAAGAAGAAATAATAAAAAAATAGAGAAAAACATTTCAATAAAATATTAGGAAGAGTACATAAACATCAAAAGAACTTAGAAGAAAACAACCACAAAAATTAAACAAAAGAAAAGGTTTCATCCAAAGAGACTACTTTGACCACAAAAGGATCAACAACTTTCAAAGCTTCTTAAATCTTCAACTTGTCACCCCAAATTTATGAAGTAACCTCTTTCATTGTTTTCTCTACTCCTTGTTGACTGAAGAGTTCTAAAAGAACCCTTCCATTAGGAATGAAACATGACTTTCCCTTTTGAAAGGATAGGAGAGTCATCTTCAGTTGTTCAAACATAACATGAGGGAAGTTAAACTTCAGATTTGAGTTGAGAAGAAGCAGAAAAGCTTTTTCATCAATATCTATAGAGTCTCGATCTATGTTCTTATGCATAAGGTTTGATATCAAAACTTGATACCAGACTGATACCTTAGAATTAAGATTGGAAACCTTAGATAGGTCGAACATATTATCAAAGATAAGATGAGGACGAAGATAAGATTAAAGATAGAGTAAAATAAATAGAAAAAAAATTTGATGACAGTCTGTCATTACATGAATCCGGTCAAAGAAACGGATCAAAACAAGTTAAAGAGGAGCGAAAATAAAAAAGAAAGGCCAAAGAATGAGGAAAAAATAAATAAGTGTGAAGAAATTGGACTTAGTGAAAAATCAGGTGAAAAGGGAGCAAAAACGTGCAACCACTGGAATAATCATGTGCACGGTAGAGACATAAAGTTGCATGGCGCGTGATGCAGCTCATGAAGCGCACGATGGCTCCTTTTTTTGGAGTTTTCTAACGTGTTCTGGTCCATTCTGAAGGTTATTTAAAGGGGTTTTCTTCACTTTCTCAAGCATTACAAAAACTGGAAGTAGAAGTACGATTTTTATAGTATCAAGGGTGATTTTGAGAGCATTTGAAGCCATTAGAGGTCAATCATTCAATGAGTCTCATACACAATTATTCTTAATTTTTTTGGTATTGTATTTTGAATTATAAGTAGCTAAACTCCTCTAAGTTAGGTTGTGTTTTGATGAACCTATTTCAATATTGTTGGGAAATATATTGATTTTACTTTGCATGAATCCTTTGATCTATAATTATATTCAATTGTTTCTTGTTCGTAATGCTTTTTTATGTGAGATACTCTTTTAAACCGATTTTGGGCACATAAGTAATACTGACCATTAATCTATATGTTGGACCTAGGACAATTTTCATGCTTATACGGGTTAACTAGAGATAGGAAACCACGAGTAGTGGCTAGTGAATTAATGATTTGTTGCATCGCCTAATCCTGCTTACGCTAGTGGATTAGGGATATGAAGATTCGAGTAGTGATTAATGAGCTATATAAAAAAGGATTGGTTATAGCGGTATTGTTAATTCGTCGTAGGGTTATAGTGATGAAATTATTCATGTAAGGCATCAAAAATAAAAAATAGAGAAATATGGGATTCTATAAACAACCTGACCGCTTTCATAATTATGTCTGATCACTTCGTTTATTTTCACTTTGAAATCTGAAAACCCCCCATTTACTATTTTCTATGCATTACACACTATTTTTCTTGTTAAAAAGCAGTCCATGTGGATTCGATATTTTATTACTGCGACACTATCGGTACACTTGTCGAGAAATCATCAAGTTTTTGATGTCATTGTCGGGCACAAGGCAACGCTTGTGCAACGTTTTGTTTTTAGTTGTTGATTTTTGTTTTATTTTCTTGTTAATCATAGTGCTACTGAGGTATTTCATGTTTGTATATTCGTATCTCAGGATCGGCGTTGACACCGTTTGATCCAGAAATCGAAAGAACCGCACGTGATATCAAGAGAGCAGTTTGAGAGTCAACTCTAGCTCAAAAAATCTTAGTATAAGATCAACCACTGATTTCTTCGGACACGGAAGTGGAGATCACTATGGCATTCGTACCATCACCCACTGTAGGGGAATATTATAAAAGGACCAATAAATGACAGTTTTCTAGAGGGTTTGTATCGGCAAGCCCCACTAACTTTGATATTAAGAATTTTGTGCTTTCAGGTTTAAGTGAAAATTTGTTCGACGAGAACGCAATTAGAGAACCTTGGCCACATCTTACACGCTTATACGAAACATCTTCGATGTGCATACCAGCCGACGTCACGAAAGACCAAGTCAAGCTAAGGTTGTTTGGGTTCTCTCTAATAGGAAGAGCTAAAGATTGGTTACTTTTCCTTCCCAATGGAACTATTCAAACATGGAAAGAGTTGGAGGATAACTTCTTAGAGAGGTTCTTCATCACCACTCAGTTTTCTGTGCGAAGAACAAATATTGTTAATTTTGAGCAGCATGAAACAGAATCGCTATGTGACTCATAGGAAAGGTTCAAACTTTTATTGTGCAGATGCCTAAATCATAATATGAGCAACATGGAGCAAATGCAAAATTTTATCAAAGGGTTCAAGAGTCAGACACGCATGTTGTTAGATGCTTCGACAGGAGTCACGACCATATCAATGACCAAACCGCAAGTGAAAGACCTGATTGAAACGATTTGCTTGAATGAATATCATTCAAAAAGTGAAAGACCAGTAAAAATTGAAATTGTTGATACTCACACTGCATTATTAGATCAAATTGAATTGTTAAATAAAAACCTAGCTGAAAGTAGCTTAAGTAAAGCTAACGTGAGCCAGGTACAAGCACCTTAGGTGTGATTTATATGGAGAAGAACATACAAATGAAATGTGCTATTTGAAAGGGTCCAGTGAAGAAGTCCAATTTTCCAATTTCCAGAAGAACAACCCTTATTCCAATACCTACAATCTGGGATGAAATGATCACCCAAATTTCCGTTGGAACAATAACTAGAACACAAGTGTTAACCCAAGTTTGTAGCAAAACCAATAACCTCAAGTCCAAAGGTAACCTTCACAGCTGGAAGAGACCTTATAGAACTTCATTATGGCCACTCAAAGTAGTTTTTATCAGGTAAATAAGAAACATGAGACAATGAGTAGAAACCATGATGCGCCTATAAAAAATTTGGAGATGCAGATTGGCCAGTTATCTAGACAAATAGTTGCTTTACCTAGATTGAGTGGAGGATTTATAGGTAAAACTGTGTCATACCCTAAAATTTACCCCACCTCCACATAACCCTCTTGAACCCTAATACATGAGCATACATCCTATACATGTCATCTCCTATACATTTGTACTTAATTACCCTCAATAATCTACAAACCCGAGGCATGAGATTCATCTGTGAAGCTTCAAGATCCCCTGATCATGTTGAGGTGTGCCCAAGCCACCTTAACCCTAATCTTTATCCTCAAGAATTCCAATAAATCTTGGAGGATCATTCAAGACATCTCACTCACTCTCTAACACCCTAATTGGATGGTGAGTCCCCATTGAAGATACATCAAGATTCATCTGGTCACCCAAGGACCTCATCCCTAGCTCTTGACCCACTTTTGGTCTGTACAAGTCATGGTTCACCATGAGCGTTGACCATCTCATTGAGGACCCCGAAAGTCCAAAGTTTGTTCATGCCCCAAACCTTGAGACATCTAAATATTTCCTTTGCATCACCAAACCCTAATTTCTCTGACCATGGTTCTTGATGAAGCTTGTGATTCAAGAAACCCTAATTTGAGCATCATTTGATCATTAACTTTGCTTAATTTTGGTCACCCTGTCATATCACCACTCATTAAACATCAACTTAAGTCATTTTCAACCATAATTCACCATTCAATTATCCATTCAATTCATGTTACAAGTACATGGTTTAGTCTTGATTTTTGAGCTTTCAAGGAAATTGATTCACCCATGAACTTGACCTAACATCACTCAACAAAGCCCCAAGCCTCATTTTACATCATTATATGATCATATGAGCTTCAAACATACATCATTACACCATAAAAATCAAGAAATCTCAAAGTCACATTTTTAGGTCATGTTGGTTGGTCACATTTTGGCAAGAATGGCTTATGGCAAGTTCCAAAGTCCATAACTTTCTCATCTTACAAGCTTCTTAAGTTAAAATTAGAGAAAAATGTCCTAATTTAGTCACTTTCTAACTTTGTTTCAAGGTCCAAGACCTAATTCATTGAGCAAGGAGCTGAATTTTTGCGTTGGCTAAGGTGGTCCAACATGCCTACCATGCCCTAGAAACATGACCAAGACCACTACTTTACCACATTGCCATTTCCAAACCACAACTCCTTTTGACCTAGTTCTTTTTCCATCTAACCAAGTACATGGAAAGGAACATTTGGCACAAAGTTTATGCAAAATGCATGAGCCAATTTCATTTGGCCTTGGTTCAAAATTTGGAAATTGTCATGATGCACATGCCCAACCACCTCAGCCAGAATTTGCAAACCCAATCACCAAGGTTTCATTTCATTCAAATTTCATCTCTATTGACTTGTGACATATTATGTAACATACCAAGGCCCAAATGGAGGTCAACTTTGATGTTGAAAACTCTCAAACCCCCAAACCCAATGCCATGTGATTTTTCAGAAATTTCCCAAAACGGCCAAAGTTCAAATGCATAACAGACTATTTCATTGTCTTTGTATGTTCCTAATTGGTGCTGAGAACCAAAATCAAGTGGTTGGTGAAGGAAATTAGCTCAGACTGTACCATTCCATGTCTCCACAAAGCCGTATTCGAGCATGCTCCAAGTCCCATGGGATTTTTGATCAAATCACTTATTCTCCCTCCAAAACCATTCCATCACCTTCCCTATAAATAGGAGAAGGTGTCTCACTCATAAACAAAGCTTAGAAAGCCATAAAACCTTTGCTTCAAAATCGATTTTCTCACCTAAGAACAAAGTTACCATTTTTGAGATTCAAAGAATTTCAATTCAAGATAGCCACCCAGAATCCATCCTTGAACATCACTGAAACTTTCCAAAGTCCTAAGTCACCTTCCTAAAACCCCCATTGAGTTGTCCTTTGTCATAGGAGCACCACTCTGAAACTGATTTCGATCAGGTAGCTTCACACACACCCTTCACTCAAACAAGTTACCATTCAACTCGAAATCACTCATTGATCACTAACCCCATGGTTTGAGTTCTGATTAACCATTATCCATCATTTACTTTTTAATTTGGGTCATCTTGTTCTTCTGAGTTTTGGCAAAAATACTCCACACTCAGAGCCAATCAATGACTCATGAGTGTGGAGGGTGATTCGTTTGGATCCATGTTTAAAATCCCTTGAAAAACACATGTTTTTGTATTTTGATTATGAGGTTCAAAGGTTGAAGATAACTGTTTGCCCGTGTTTTTGAATTTGAAAACAAATGTTGTCGTGTCCTGATAAGTTCTTTTGCGCGCAATTTCATTTTTAGCATTTGATTTAATATTTTATTTCATCAGCGAGTTTCTTATCACAAGTGGGCGCTTAGCCCAGTGGGAGAGGGGGTTGATCCCCCCATGACCCCCAAGGTCAGAGGTTCAACCTCTAGCGCATGCATTTTGTCTTGTTTTTATTTCTTTCACTTTTATTTTATTTATTTTCCACCTTATTTATTTCCAATTTCATTTTATTTTTTATCCCATTTATTTTTATTATTATGAAAATATTCCCAACATAGACCCTTGTTAATTTTGTCTCTATTATTTTATCATGCTTTGTTTCATGTCATTTGTTCAACTTTTCATGGACTTATAAGATCTTGAACCTAGTGGCTAATGAAGTCTATAGTTGTCATGATATTGGATTGATTAGGGTTGCTTGAACCTTCTATGTTTCAAACCTATTAATGAATGATCAAGAGTTCATTCATGGTACTTTGAAGCCTGGATAGGTTGTCCCTACATCAACCAACTTGGGTCATTTGACATATAAATGAAGCCTTGTTTATGTACATATTGGCTTGTGGTTCCTTTTGTTCCACTTTGTCGCTATTGTTATACTAACCCACTAACCCTTATTGTTAACTTGTTTATATTGTATATTGATCCTTATAACTTGTCCAACCTAATAATTTAATCAAAACATTAACTTTTAACCCTTGAGTTTGTATAGTCTTCCTTTTGTCAAGATATTGATAGATGGACTTGGGGTTTGCATAACTTTCATTGTTACAAATCTCTTGTAAGTTGATCTTTTGATCATCTTCAATACTTTGTATCAATGATAAGTTATCCCCTGATGCACCATATTTTAGATCATTTGACCTAAGGATAGATAATCCTCAAGTGGTTGACTTGTTCATAACACTAACCATTAACTTAAACTTTGATTACCACTAACCATTGTTATCATTATTATCATTGTTACCTTTCTATTTACTTTTATGTCATTCCTTTACAATTTACATTCAAGTACTCATCATCATCATATTCATTGTATAAACTCATCTTGCATGTTTATTATTGTCATTTATCTTATTGTCATCATACAACTAAAAACAACAAAAATATGATAAAGTGATAAGACCAAAAATATTCATTCCACTTAATCAACTTGGACTTAGAGGATCTCATTTAGGACATTTGCTTGGAGGATATTTTCCTTATCTTTGTGATGCTTCGTTAACTTTGGATTTCATCTGTAACTTACATACCTGTTGTAAGAATGGCATCATGGCACCACCCTAGGGGGACACGTTTGTAAAACCATTACCCTTTGTTTAGCTTAGGTAACTCTTGCACACACAAGGCTTTCTCTTGGGCTACCTTACAATGAGACCCTTTATTTTCTTGTTGGTTACTTTGTACATCCATTACATTACCCAATTTCATAATCAAATAAATAAACCCTTGATTTAACGTCAAGTGACATTTTCTTAATCAAATTCAAAAATACAATAAAACTACAATTAGTATTATGCGCCACGAGACTTAAGTGGTGGAGAATGAGTAATAATGGAGCTTTCCTACCCTTACTCTGATTATTTTGGATGTAAGATGCTTGACTTGTTGTCTAGAGTCTTCACCTCCGCCCATAGACTTTAGTGAAATCTAATCACAAACATTCTTTTCATAAACCCTTATTCAATGTAAAATCAACACAACCCATCAAACCTTTATTTTGTGTCTTAGGGAACCACACCGAAAACCCTTTTCTCAAAGGTAAAATCAACCAACACACAAACATTTTCCACTCCGAACTACAAAACTTGATTCCTCATCATCCGATGAGGAATACGTATGCACATGGGCCACAATCCTTGGCGAGCATAATAGCAAAAAACCCCAGAGTCCTGTCTTTTTACACTCTTTTGAAAATAAATAAGAATAAACAAGTAAAAACCCGCATACGTAGATAACCCAAATGGTTCCCATGGAGTACCATGGATGTGAGGGATGCTAATACCTTCCCCTTGTGTAACCGACTTCCGAACCCAAGTCTCAGTTCGCAGACCGATTCTTTATCCTCGCGCTACCCGTGTGCATCTTTTCTTCGAGGGTTTTATCGAATATTTCCCCTCTCCTCTCTCTTATAGGTAATCCAAATAAAATCCAGTGGCGACTTTTCTGTTTTTCCTTCTCTCTTCTCTTTCGATCGAGGAGACATCCTTTAGTTCAGTCCCCGGTTTCGTTATCGTGAAACTCTGGTAGCGACACACTGTAGATAACCCTAAGAATGAATCATGAAATTTGTAGAAACAAGTTTTGAGGTGGACACCAACAAGGGTGAAGATGAAATAGTTGAATAGGATGTAATGGAAAAAGGAGAAGTGAGGATTGAAAAATAGGAGAGTAACAAGCAGGGTGACCAAGAGGAAAAAGGACTCACCATTGAATAATTAATAGATAAAACCTCTCCATGGAGAAGGAACAAGAAACAGATACTTAATGATCCCAATCTAGAACTATCATGTTACATAAAACCATTGTATCCCATAATTAAGAAGAAACGGATACATGAATATGAGGCATGGATGTTTGCAAAGTTTAAAGAAATGTTGACTACACTTCATGTAAGTGTTTTATTTCATGAGGTTTTAGAACTAATTCCCAAATTTGAAAAATTTATGCAAGCATTTTTAAATGGTGCAAAGCAGAAGTTGGTAAAAAGAATAGGTGAACATGACAAAGAAAGTTGAGATGGAAGCACCGCAAGCATTGCCACCCAAGATGAATAGTCTAGGAAAGTTCACCATCACTTGTACCATTGGTGGAGTGAAGATACCACATTCTTTATATGACTTAGGTTCTAGTATAAATTTCATTCCGCAGAATAAGTTTAAAGAATTGAAATTAGGGGAGATCATATCGAGTAATATGGCTCTTACTTTAGTTCATGTCGATGGTTTAACCTTCCCTGCATATTTTGTGGTAATTGACATGAAATAAGATTCATAAGTGTTAGTTATTCTCGGTCTCCCATTCTTGGCAACCAGGAAAGCGTTAATAGATGTTGAGACAAGTGAACTTGTTTTGAAGTTCAATAAGGAAAATATGGTGTTTAATGTGTATGAATGGACACCATATATGGAGGATCTAGATACCTTCTACCAATTAGAATAAAAAGGTAGTAAGGTTAACAAAGAAATGAAAACAGGTGAGTTGACCGGTGTGAGGGTATCACTTGCACCTAACATGCCTTAGGTATGGGGCGTCAAGTTAATGATAGAAAAGAAGCGTTGGATGGGAGTCAACCCATTGGTTATAACCAGTGTTTTCTTTTGTAGAATTTACATTATGTTATTCGAGACCTTCCATGAGAGGAATTAGTCACTCGAGCATGCCCTTCCATTATTATCTATGATGTCTTTAATGAGTAAGTTTTTAGCTGTGTTTTTTTCCAGATTTACAAGTTTATCACTTTAGCAATGGACACATGAACCAAGAGAAACTTGATCTTCAGGAAAGAAAATGACAGCTTAAAGGCTAACGATGAGAAAAAAATCAAATGACGTATACACAACCTTCAGAAACCTCAACTAGTAAGGTTTGAGCAAAATAAATTCCATTGTTCACTATTCTTTCTTATTGAATGTATCCATGCATTTTAACTTTAGCTAGTTTGAACTATTTCCAGTTAAACTTGTCTTGATTGATTAACACACACTAAGGCAGTTGTTTGTTATAACTTTGAGCCTTTTTAAACAACCATGTAGTAATAGGTATATCCGTTGCTAACCAATTTGAGCTTAGCCTTTCTTTCGGTGACTTAGCCTTAAATTTTAGCCGTATGACTTGAAAGATCTTATATTTCCATCCTCTTGTTGGAGTTAGGTAGAATTTTAGTTCTTAAGTTGTATGAAAAAGATTAAGTTTGGGGTTTCTCTTAGAAGTGAGCAAAGTTTTAAGTTTCGGGTTGGGGTACTAGAGAAAATTGGTCAAAGTATCAAAAATTGTGAGAAAATAAGAAGTGGAAAAGGACACTTCTTCAAAAAAAAAGTGAAAAAGAATGTTAAGCATAATAAGGACCGCAGTAAAAAATATCTAGTACCATTAAGAAGGAACAAAGGGGTATGATTATAGAAGGAGAACTATACACCTAATTCCAAAGCTTTAGACCTACTTTCCCAAAAATATCCTACCCAAACATAAGCCAAGATTTAACCCAAAAAGTCCTCAAATGTGTGTGTTTGATTTTTATGATGAATTATATTAGAACATGATCAAGCTAAGCATAAACTATTTTGAATGTTGATTGAGAGATTACCCTATGCATTGAGTGAATCAAGGTGAGATGACAGACAGGTTGAGTACTCGTCAAAGTGTGACGTATTTTGAATTTTCCGGTTAGAAGTTGGAAGCTAGAATGATGGTCAGGTAAATAAAAAAAGTATATGGTGATGTTCAATTGTATTGTACGACTTGTTTTCTATTGCAATGTGCAGTTCCAGACAAGTTACTTGAGGACAAGCAACGATTCAGGTTTAGGGTTGTAATGATAGTCTATCATTACATGATTTCTATCGAAGAAACGAATCAAAACAAGGTAAAGATGAGCAAAAATAAGGAACAAATACCAAAGAATAAGTAAAAAACAGCTAAGTGTGAAAAATTGGACATAGTGAAAAATTAGGTGAAAAGGGGAGCAAAAGCGTACAACCACTGAATAATCACGCGCATCATCGCGCACACGATAGGGACATAAATGTTGCATCGTGTGCAGTGCAAGTAATCATGCACACAATGGCTCTTTTTTATGGGCTTTTCTGAAGCGTTCTGGTCCATTTTGAAGACTAGTAACGGGGATTTTTTGTACTTTCTCAAGGGATACAGAAATTTGCAGCATAAGTATGATTTTTACTGCATCAAGGGTGATTTTGAGAGCATTTGAAACCATTGGAGGCTAATCCTTCAAGGAGTCTCATATGCAATTCTTCTTAATTGTTTTTGGTATTGTATTTTGAATTATGAGTAGCTAAACTCCTTGAGGTTATGTTATGTTTTGATGAACCTGTTTTAACTTTGCATGAATCCTTTGATCTATAATTCTATTCAATTGTTTCTTGTTCATAATTCTTTTTATGTGAGATACTCTTTTAATCTGATTTTGGACACATATAGAATATTTACCATTAGTCTATGTGTTGGACCTAGGGAAATTGTCATGCTTATGCTAGTTAACTAAGGATAGGAAACCTCGAGTAGTGGGCAGTGAATTAACGCTCTATTGCATTGCCTAATCATGCTTATGCTAGTGGAATAGGGATAGGAAGCTCTGAGTATTGATTTAGTGAGCTATATCGCAAGAGATTGGTTATAGAGATTTTGTTAATTCGTTGTGGGATTATAGTGATTAGATTATTCATGTAAGGCATCAAGCATCAACAATAGAGAAATAGGGGATCATATATACAACTTGACCACTTCCATAATTCTATTTGAACACTTTGTTTATTTTCACTTTGAAATATGAAAACCTCTCATTTACTATTTTCTACGCATTGCACACTTTTTGTCTTGTTAAAAAGCAGTCTCTATGGATTCAATATTTTATTACTACGACACTATCATTACACTTGCTGAGAAGTCATAAATTTTTCAAAGATATAGACAGTGATTTGTCATAAAGATGCAAGACAATTGTCTTTGCTTTAAGACCACTCAAAGATAATCTTTTAGAGAAACATTACAGGAAAAACAAATAATAAGTAAGTAGGAAAACATGAAGTGATGATAGAGGATAATATTGACAGAGATCGAAGAGTTTTCACATCATTACCCATCAGTCTTTACCCATACAACTATTCCACAAGATAATTGCCAGACGTATGAATGCTATCTAAAGCAAATAATCCACTTTAGGGTCTCAAATTTTGAGGTATTTCAACTTCATACTTTGATACTTTATCAATAGCTAAGAGTTTTGTAAAGATATAAGCCTGTTGATTATCAGTATCAATGAATCAAATATCTATTACACCCTTCTGAACATAGTATCTTATAAAGTGATGTTTTATTTTAATATGATTGGTAATGGGGTGCTGAACTTGATTCTTTGTTAGACAAATAACAACAGTATTATCACAAAAGATATGGATAACGTTTCCACAAATTTGATAATCCTCTAGCTGATATTTCATCCAGAGTAGTTGTATACAACATTTTGAAGTTGAGTCATATTCTACTTCAGGTGTAGATAGAGAAATAGTTGCTTGTCTCTTACTAGCCCGAGATATTAGGTTTTTACCTATGAATGGACAGTTTCCACTAGTGGATTTTCTTTCAATTTTATCTCCAACATAGTCAGTATCATAGAATCCAACGTATAATCTAGGTATTTTTTATAGAGAAGTCCCAGATTTGTTGTTCCTTTCAGATACCTAAAGATTCTCTTAATAGCGGTTAAGTGAGTTTCTCTAGGACCTAATTGAAACCTTGCACACAAGCAGACACTGAACAATATATCAGGCCTAAAAGTTATGAGGTAAAGCAAGGAACCAATCATACCTTTGTATAGCTTATGATCCCCCTTGGTTTTACTTTCTTCTTTGTTCAGAAAGCAGGTTGGATGCATGTGAGTTGACATGATTTTGTGGTCCTTATGACTAAACTTCTTCAGAAGCTCCTTTGTGAACTTGGACTAATGAAAATGAGTTCCATTTTTACTTTGATTGATTTGAATTCCTAAGAAGAACTTTAATTCACCCATCATGCTCATTTCAAACTCAACTTGCATAATCTCGGAAAATTCTTTTCCAAGAGAGGCATTAGCAGAACCAAATATTATGTCATCAACATAAACTTGGACAATCAAGATTTCTTTATTCAGAGTCTTTAATGTAGTGTCAACCTGGACTTTTTGAAAACCATTTTCCTACAAGAAATTGCTCAGTCTCTCATACCAGACTCTTGGAGCTTGTTTGAGTCCGTAAAGTGATTTCTTGAGTTTATAAACAAAATCTGGGTGGACAGAGTCCTCAAATCGAGGAGGCTGTTTGACATACACTTCTTCATAAATGACTCCATTTAAGAAGGGACTTTTGACATCCATTTGATATAAAATATTGTCATGGTTAATAGCATAAGACAGAAGAAGTACGATTGCATCTAACCTTGCCACAGGAGAAAAGGTTTCAGAGAAATTTATACCTTCCTACTGACTGTAACCTTGAGCTACAAGTCTAGCCTTATTTATTACCAATTCTCCTTGTTTATTCAGTTTGTTTCTATACACCCACTTTGTTCCAATAATATTCTTCTGATTTGGCCTGGGAACCAGATCCCAAACATCATTTCTCTTGAACTGGTTCATCTCTTTTCCATAGAAACAATACACCCTTCATCTAATAAAGCTTTATCAACAAAACTTGTCTATATCAAGGAAATGAATCCTAGCATACAATTATTATCTCTAAATATTGATCTAGTTTTCAGGGGATCATTTTTATTCCTAATGATTACTTCTTCTGGATGAGAAGCTTTATACTTGAAGGGCTTCCTGGGGTGAGTTGAGACTTTTGAACCATCAGGGGTTTCTTTAGAATCTCCAACTTCTAGGTGAGCTTTACAAACTGGATCAACTTTTGGTAATCCAACATCTGAGCCACCATCTCCTGAGCTCCTAATTTATGAAGCTCCAGCCACTAGATTATCTTCAGAAACCTGAATATCTACAAAACATTTAATAGGCTCTAACATATGATAGTCAAGATCTTTGTCATTAAACTTGACATGTATAGAATCTTCATCCATTATGGTTTCAGCGTTATACACTATGTATGCTTTAGAGCATTCAGAGTATCCCAAAAAGATACCCTTTTGAGCTTTAGCATCAAATATCTTTAGGTAGACTTTGTTGTTTATAATGTAACAAGTACAACCAAACTGATGAAAATAAGATATGTTTGGATTTCTTCCTTTAAATAATCCATATGATGTTTTATTCAAAATTTGTCGGATATAGATCTTGTTCTAAACATAACAGGATGTATTAACAACTTCTGCCCACAAGTATTTTGGAGGATGATTTTCATGGATCATTGTTCTGGCCATTTCTCGCAAGGACATGTTCTTTCTTTCTACAACTTCATTCTACCGAGGAGTTCTAGGAGAAGAGAACTAATGGATGATTCATATTTTTCATAGAATTTCTCAAATGGCTCATTTTCTAACTCACCATCATGATCACTTATGACTTTCAAAATATTTTATTCCTTTTTAGATTGAACTTGTGTGCAGAAGTTGCTAAATATATCATATGATTCATCTTTATATCTTAGGAAATTAATCCAAGTCCATATGCTATAGTCATCAACAATGACTAATCCATAATTCTTCCCATTGATTGAAGTAGTCCCAACAGGACCAAATAAATCAATGTGAAGTAATTCTAAGGGTCTAGAGGTAGAGAAAATGTTCTTAGAGTTAAAAGAAGTTTTGATAATCTTTCCAACTTGACATGCTCCATAGAGAGAATCTGAGTGATAGTCAAGATCTGGCAGGCCTTTAACAAGTTGTAGTTTGCTAAGTTTGGAGATCAATATCCAGTTAACATGACCTAACCTTCTGTGTCAGACCCATTTCTCATCACTTATTGACATAAGGCAAACTACCTTCTGATTAGTTAGTTCAGAAAGATTAATCTTATAAACATTTCCCTTCCTCTTACCTTTGAATAATATGGATTTTTCAGACTCATTGATGACTGAACATAATTTTTTATTAAACATGACTTCATAACCACTGTCACAAAATTGACTAATGCTCAGAAGGTTATGTTTGAGTCCACTTACTAACCAAACATTATTGTCAAAGATTAAGGAATTAACAATAGTACACATACCAATCATCTTCCCTTTCTGTCCTCCTCCAAACCTCACACTTCCTTCCTCCTTCAAAGTTAGAGTTTGGAACATATGCACTTCTCATGTCGTATGACATGAGCAACAACTGTCCAGGTACTAGGTTTATTGTCTTGTTTCTCCTTTTAGGCATATTTGCGGTAAAAATATTTTGAGACTTAGGTACCCCTAATGTTATGGGTCCTCTATTGTTAGTTCTGGCAGGCTTCCTTTTATTTTGAGTCTTTTATTGATAAAAGGGTCTAGACTCATTCCAGACTTTTTGCTTATAATAGTTTTGTATGGGATAATTTTTGACTTTGTCTTATGGCCTCTTCAGAACCTTTGATCCATAAGTTTTGGGTTCTGATACTTGTAGAACCTTTGACTTTTGAATGATAGGTCCTGATCTTATCAAGACCTTTGACTTTGAATTTTGAAGTATTGTGTTAAGTACATTTGATTCTATTATCTTAGGTTTTGATGAGATTAGAGTTTTGCCCTTATTAGAAGCATGCACAAAATAAGTTTTCGGCTCTATTTGAGCGCTGCTTGAAGAAGAAGGATTTGAGGTTTTTTTCAAGAGTTGAGCTTTTTGATTAGAACATCCTTCTCTGTAACCCAAACCTTTTCCTTTGCTCTTAATTACTCCATATATGATGGAAGCAAGTTTTGTTCTCTTCAGATATGTTACGATAAAATCTTGAAGAGTCATTTCATGCTCACTCAAAGATTTATCGGTCATTTCCTTTAATTGAGCATTATGATCTTTTTCTAAAGATTTAATTTTATCTTGAGAAGACTTTAGTTCTTCTTTCAGATGATCATTTTGATTTTCTATAGTTTTCATATATTTTGCATTGTCTTGGCAATGACTCATGAGGTATTAAATAAAATATATTAGATCATAATGAGATAGATTAGAAAATACATTGTCTTCTTCATCTGATTCTAAATCAGAGGTTGATTCATGTTTTGTGTCAGAGGATAAGAGAGCCATCAGTGCCAGATTTGCTTCTCCTTCATCTTTGTCTGAATTGTCTTCATTATCAATTTTATCCCATGTTGCCTTGAGACTTTTCTTGAATTTACTTCTGAAGTTGTCCATCTAGAAGCTTCCTTTCTTTGGTCGTTCGACCTGTAGATCAGGACAACCAGCTTTGCAATGACCCTGCTTTATGTAATTGAAGCAATTCTTTCGATCATCTATATTGTCTTTGGAACTAGATCCTCTGAAGCCACTACTTTTACCAGAGAATCTCTTGTTCCTTTTTGTCAACTGTTGATCGATTGCAAGGGCCATGCAATCGATTATGCAAATAAAAAAAATTCAAAAATAAATGGTGGCAATCGATTGTCATTGCGTTGCAATTCATTGTTTGGTTTGAAATTTTGATTTTTTTGAAAGGAAAGTTATGCAAAAAAATCTAAGTTTAAAAAATGTAATGGCATGATTTTTATGGATATGTAATGCATGGATTGATTTTAGATGTTTGAGCACTTAAGATATATAATCATGAGATACCATATTTTGCCATCTTTGCCTGATCATCCTTAACTTAGTCATTTGAGAAGTTTCTTCAGTCTTTATCACTTGATCATTTCTTCACCATCTTGATTGTCTTCATCAAAACATCTTCATTGAAAGCTTGAATTTACAAGATCATTTTTAAGGGTGTGCAAGGCGGGTTAAACCCTGAATTTTTCACGATCAAACAATAAATAAATAGGGTCACATAAATGTGTGTCACAATTATTTTATAGTTAAATAAGACCTTTATTATTTTGTCATGATTAAACTGCGACTAATCTATATAAGACCTCCGAAAAATTGAGACATTTATGCACATGACCTAGACAAATTGCACATCCCTCGCCAATTGCAGCAGACACAATTTAACGTCTAAAGAGATTTTGTATATTCGATAATCTATCTTGTAACATCTGCCAAGAAAAGGCCACCACTTTAGAAGGTCTTAAACTCTTCCAACACTAGCCAACGCTCGAATCAACAAATATGATCTACCTTCCACACTAACCACAAAAAAAAAAGTCTAACATAGACGGACCGCAGTAAAAAGCCTTCCGAAAAATCTGGGATCCTCACCCAGTCATCCTGTTGATCCTGCTTAACCACTCCCGCTATTAAACTAAATAACTCTAAAATAAACCTCTTCTCCTAAATAACGAGTGAACTCTCCATCTGAATTTAAAACTAAATTAGGAACTAGGTAGAGTAGAAGATACATGAAAGTCAATGTTTTTTAAATTATTTTGTTATTTATCTAATTGCCAATACACATTTAAATTACATGAAATAAATGTGATGACCTAAATTTTGAGT
The DNA here is from genome assembly GCF_024323335.1 of Lathyrus oleraceus. NCBI lineage: Eukaryota > Viridiplantae > Streptophyta > Magnoliopsida > Fabales > Fabaceae > Lathyrus > Lathyrus oleraceus. The sequence continues at coordinate 310,434,123 of NC_066583.1, forward strand.
GCAAGCTTGTTTTACAAAAAGACCATGAACTTGATTTATATATTTAAGTGCATAAGAACCATGAAGGGATTGTTTCTCCAATTTATAGGACATATATTAATTCAAGCCAAGTTTTTTTTAAATGATAAAATATAAATAATATAGACAGTAACAAACACAATTTATAAAGTCAAACTCAAGGAAAGATATGTCTAAGGGGTCAATCTCTTAAGTGCAGCCTACTGAACAATTCAAACAACAATTGTGCTCTGGTGCACTACTGTCCAATATTTGTTGTAAGCACAACTTAGACGATAGCTATCCCATCCCAAGTCAATGTGGACTTCAGGTTTTATTAATATCAAGTGTCAATTTTTAAGTGGAAATTACAAATATGTTCTTGCTAAACAAGGGCCACACAAAAATCTTGACAACATCGTAGATTAGACAGAGAAATATATGGTAGTAGTTGATGAAATTTAAATGTGAGTAACAGTTACACATGGATTATAAATGAATTAATTTTTTCTTTTCTTGAATAAAAAAGCTTTACCTTCACAAACACAAAATAAATAAGAAAAACTAATTATTTTTTTAGGAGGTGAGAGACCTCGTATCAACTAACATAGTAGAAGAGTCAAAACCAGAAACTATGATGAAAATTCTATTATTATTAAATCTATTTAACTCAAACTTAATAAAGGTATGATCAAGTTTGTCGGCCTCATGATCAAGTTTGTTGGCATCATGTGTTGAAACTTGTAATTAATATGATTAGAAAGTATACCATAAATATGAGATGAAATATGAGAACAAGTATACCTTCTACATATTCCTAATTGTTCAATTGCTCCATGCCATGTAATTCAACATATTCCTAATTGTTCAATTGCTCCATGCCATGTAATTCAACAATCACTGTTTTTCTTTCTAATTTCGAAAACAAAATCCTCTTAGTTTAAACAGTATATCAGTTTTTACTAAATATACTGATTCAAATTTGTATCAATACACCATATAATCAAAATTTAATGTTTTTTTATTCAAAAATTAACGGAAGAGACTAAATAGAATAATAGAAATGAAGTTAAGTAACTAACTTATAACATTTTTTAGCTAACAAACTAAAATGGAACATTAAATTAAGAGACTTGGAGATTAATTATGTCATATATATATATATATATATATATATATATATATATATATATATATATATATATATATATATATATATATATATATATATATATATATATATATATATATATATATATATATATATATATATATATATATATATATAACTTAACAATAATAGTAGTAAAAAAAGGGAAAAATCAACCAAAAGAAATAGAAAAGTATGAAAGTCATCCAAAACAGAGGAAGCCACCAGAACTGACCACCGTCACGACTTCACCCAAAACAATCAAGCTAGAGCTCAAAACTATTGATCCACCATTATTAGAAAAAATATCAGCATGCAAAAAACCCAACCATTATGCACCTCAGAAGAGAGACCGATCTCTAGAACAACTATTGGTTTAAGCATGTGATAGCGTGCTGAAGTCAATTCGGGAAAAGGAAAGAGATCACAGGTAACCTGCAAGAAAACCAAGTCCAATCCAAAAAGATACTCTTATCCACCGCCTCTTTTACATTTATTGAAACATCGTTGAAACCTTTATCATTACGCAGATACCAAACTGTCCAAACCACTGCATGTCAGATCATAGAAAACCCAATAACTGTAACCATATCACCGAGAGAACTAAAGAGCTCAAAAAAGATAACTAAGGTCCCTAGGAAGAACAAACTGGAAGCTCATCCAATTGAAAATCTTATACCAAATATTGGACGCAAGACTACGAGTAACAAACAAACGGGAAGCAGACTTAATTTGATCTTCGCACAAGATATAAGATATTTCCTCTGAATCAATTAAGACTTTCCTCTTAAAAATATTCTCTCTGAACGTGAACCGATCTTGTAGAATTTTCTAAGAGAAAATCTTCACCTTGGAGGGGGGGGGGCAATTGTCCCAGATCAAGGGAAGGGTTGAGAACTCCTTCTTAGACCGGGTAGCAACATGAGTCACATAGCTTAATTAGAGGTGATAAGAAGATGCAACAGAAAAATACCCTCCCTATTATGCCTCGAAACCCATCTATCTCTCTCCTCACTAAGTCTAACATCACGAAGAATCTAGAAAAACTTAGCGACTAAAGGTTCCTCATGAATAAAAAAGTCAGTTTCGATGGGTGTGCTTCAAGGGTTCAAAGTAGGTTTGGAAGGGCTTGAGGTGTTTCATTTACAGTATGCCAATGACATGATGCTTGTGGGAACATCATCTATGGATAACCTTTTAACAATCAAGACGGTGCTCAAAGGTTTTGAGCTTGCCTTAACTCCAAAAGTTAACTTTGTTAAGAGTTGTCAGTTTGAAGTGAATGGGGGTAAGACTTTTTTTAATTTGGCAGCAGGCTTTTTACATTGTAAGGTAGGTTCCCTTCCCTTTAAGTACCTTGTGTTTCCAGTGGGTGTAAACCTTAAGTAGAAAAGGACTTGGGACCCTATTGTTAATCTAGTCTCTCAGAGGATGTCTTCTTGGAGAAATAAATTTGTCAGTTTAGGTGGCAGTGTGGTTCTTTTGAATTTGTTCTTGAACTCAGTTTGTGTGTTCTTTTTGTCCTTCATGAATATGTCAGTTTTGGTATGGAAAAACTAGTTGGTTTGCATAGGTTTTTTCTTTGGTGGGGATACAAAGGTGGAGTCAAATTTGCATGGGTTAAGTGAGAGGATGTGTGTAAATCCAAAAGGACAAGGGATTTAGGGGTTAAGGATCTTAGAATAGATAATATGGCCTTGATGAGTAAGTGGAAATGGAAGATTCTTTCAAACTTGTCTTTTCTTTGGAGTAACATCTATAAGGCAATGTATGTGTTTTGGTTCCCCTCTAGGAGGTAGGGTAGGAGGTCTGAGGACTGTGTCTCATTGGTGGAAAGGCATTTCTCTTCTAGGGATCCAACCAAATCAGGAGTTGAATTAGTCCATTTTTTCTTGTGTGAAGAGGGTGGGGATGATCAAATGACTAGATTTTTACATGATGTCTAGACAGGTACTACCCCTTTGTGTGTTTTATTGGACATGTTACTTCACACATAAGAGAATAGTGTGTTTAAAAAAGACTTCGTTTTGAAATTTTTTTGGAATTAAAATAAGATTTTGAAAACACTTTGAAAATTGTTTTAAGATTAAGCTGCGAAAATTTAACAATTAAGGGAATAAGGGAAGACACAGAAAGTTATAGAGGTTCGGTCAAACAAAAAAATACTTATTCCTCTCCCTAAGAATTGATCTTAGAGTATCCAATAATCTTCATATTTTTTAGTAGATTAAACTCTCGAACCCCCTTATACAAGGAATATAAACTTTATAGCTTCTTTCCAACTAAACATCAAACTATGGAGTAAAGTGGTGAGTCTTCCTTCCAAATGGCGATCGAAGGGGTTGTAGCGGTAAATTCATGATCATCAAGCTATGGATAAGAAAGACATCAAATAACAAGAGTCGCCACCGCGCTTTTATTGTTTCCAAGGGAAAAGGGAAAAGTACGAACAAAACCCAAAAATAAGAAGTTTTCAAATCAAAACTAATAAAATGCCAGAGATTACAGGTAAGGGGGTTGGTTACACAAAGGGAAGGTGTTAGCACCCAAAGTGTCCTAGGTACTCCTAGGGAGCCCTTTCTTGTGTGAATATGTATTTTGTACAAATGATGTTTGTAAGCAAATATAATGGGGGGATGAGAAAAGAATTCATTAATTATATTTTTGTGTTTGGAAAGACCTTCGGACTTGTGCCTACGTACCAACATAAAAATGAGAGATCAAAACCTCGTAGTTTGGGATACAAATTTCAAAGTGGATGCTTTACTTTTAACAAAAATTTAAGTTTGAAAGGCACAGAGGCCTAAAATGGTTTGAATGGGTTAGTTCTTTTGGCTTTTGAAACTTTAAGTCAAAGATGGTTAAGTTTATTTACAAGTTTGATAAATAAAAATGAGTTTGAAAGTGAAATGGCATAAGGCCAAAGTTTCTAATTTGCAAAATGGTCTAAGTTTAGAAAAGACAAGTACAAACAAAGAAGTTTTTAAAAGGAGGGAGAGATTTTGAAATTAAAGAAATGGGGAGGAGATTGAGAGACTAATCCTAAGCATAAATTTAAAAGTTAAGAGTTGAAAAGATCTGACCAATGGGCTGCAATCCAATAGACAAGAATGTCATATAGAAACCAAAATTTCCCTTGGACATTAGAATCAAGCAACAAACAATGCACACAATATTAACTTGAATAGCAAGGCATCAAATAAAGATAGCCACATCCAAGCTTAGCAACTCCATGATCTTCTTCAAATTTTCCCATGTAGCAGATGAATTCCACAATGCCATAAGTCACAGGTTCAAAGTAACAGCTTCACAATGATCATGTTGCAGATGAACTTAAATGGATCTTCAATGATGTATCAGATGAAGTTTCAGATTACAAGCACTTGGTTACATGAAAGTTGGCATTGGCCAAGTCCTTTGCATAGGGAGTGTTGCCTAAATTCTAATTCCAATTGTCTCATCTCAAACCAACAGTCCACACAAGATGTTTTTTATGGTTTTGGTTTTTATTATGTACATTAATGGTCAAAGACCACACAAACAAACACAATATATACAAGCAAAAATATATCTCAAAATATGGTCCAAATGGACAAAGTGAAAATGACATTAACATAAACAATTAGAATGGTATGAATAATGGCAAATGAATAAGGCTTAAAAATAAAGTGCATTAAAGTAAATGACTTGAAATTAAATTTTAGTTGTTAATGAGTTAGGAGTTAGTATTGCTTTTTGCTTTTTATTTTAAGTCATTCTTTGGAGAACACTCAACCTACTTATCACAAGCACGGATCCTTGAACCAAGACATCTTCCAAAGGAAGGAAAAAAGGCCAAGTTTCCATACAATACCATGAAAGAGGGGAGACTTACAATCTCACTAACTAGAATGATATGCCTTTTGTATCAAAAATTTAGTGCTATGTTAAGCAATCGTAATTGGACTTATGTAGAAGTCACAACTATTTGAGGTCGGGCAATAGAATCTTGGTGTTAATGCATGTTAGAGACATAGTATAATAGACTATGCTCATGAAACATACCACACACAAAAAGGATATGCAAAATTGGTGGCCTAATCTCATCCATACTTATGTTGATTTTGCAATCAACTAGCCTTAGGATATGGAGATATCATAGGTCCATGATATGAATGCATAAAGAAGGGGAATGAGATGAAGAGGAATCGGAATGGATCAAAACTCAAATTGGACAAAGGAGGACTATTACCAAATTAAGATCATCCATTTATTTTTGGAGATGGAATGTATATTCCATCAATCCCCTAAATCTAATGATCTTAACTTAACAAAGTCAAATCAACCTTGACCAAGGCCCAACAACACAAGTCAAACTTATACAAACAATCAAAATGGCTCAACACAATTATTTGGCATTTATTCGATTTAAAAATACTAAAATAATGCATTAAATTAAATATGGTTTGTCCAATTCCTAACACCTCATCAAAACACCAAAGAAATGGCCATGAGATTTATCATAGGTCAAACAAGGTCAAAGGACCTTGGAGAAAAAATTTCAGAATTTTTGAAAATTTAAAAGTATTTTTAAACAATTAAAAATAGTCATAAAATCAATTAAATCATGAAAAATATTAGTAATGATCCAAAAAATAATTTTAATTCAGAATATGAAAGAGGATTTTATTTGAATTTTTTTGGTGAAACTCTCATATTTTTTGGATCAATATTAAAATTAATATGAATTAATGAAAATCAAAGGAATAAAATGAAAATAAAAAAATACAAAAAAACATGGACCACTTGATCTCCCTTATTAATTGAGGTGGCAGATCAAGTGGTCCTCAGCACGCTTTCCACCATAGTCACTAGTCAACGCGTAACACAAGTGGTATTTACAAGCAACGCACGAGATTAAAACATTTTGAATTGATCATGTGGCTCAGAACCTGTCCAACACATCACTGGCACTAAACCTCCGGTCACCTTAGAAAAACAAGAAAGGGGGGTTTGAATTGATTTGTAAAATAAAACTTTTTACGAACTAAGACAAACGCAGAATAAAAAGGTTCAACGCAGATTTTTATACTGGTTCGCTTGAAATTCAAAGCTACTCCAGTCCACCTGGCCAATGTGATTTTGCCTTCAAAAAGGACTTAATCCACTAATCTTGAAAGATTACACAACAAAACGTCTAAGAGAATTAATCCCTTAGCCCTCTCAAGTATTCAGACTACACAGAGTCACTTGAGGAATTATCTCAATAATGATATGATTAGTAATACACAGTGCTTCTAACAATAAGCAAATATTACAGAATATGATAACAAGAATTTTTCACGTAAGACCAGCAGCTCGTGAGAGAGTGAAAGAAGGTAGTTGAGAAATTGTATTCTTGTGTGTCTCGTGTCTTTCTTGTGAAGTGTTCCATCTCTTTTTATAGGAGGAGGAGGAGACCGTTGGGTGAGTTAATGACAAAATCTTGGTCATTGAAGAGTAATTAAGGTCATTACTCTCTTTGTTCTTTCCAAAACATTGTTGGTCGCGTCATAACTTCCTTCTAGGAATAGTTTCTTTCTATAAGTGAATTTCTTCAATGTTAAGCTTTCTTGAATGAGCTGATCTTAGTCAGAGTCTTATTTCAGCACCTTGCGACTTCAGAGGATGCTTGTATCTAACTGTCTTCAGAGTTTCTCTTTATTCGACTTCTTCAGAGTGTGTCTCTTCAGAGTCTGGATTCATTCTTTTCTTTCAGAGTGTCTGACTTCCTTAGTTTTGCTAGCGCTTGTTGGATCAGGGTCATAACCTTCTGGTTACATTTCTTAAGAGTAGTATCTTAGAGCTTTATTCTGTATCTGATGATTGTCTATCTGATTGTTTTGATCAGAGTCCTTCACAATTAGAGAAATTTTGTTAGGGTACCATTTTTGTTTCATCCTTTGTTATCATCAAAATCTTAGATATACATTGTAGAACTAAATTTGTTCTTACAATCTCCCCCTTTTTGATGATGACAAAACAAGTCAGAGTAATGATGAAACGGTACGAATATCTTAGAACCAGATAAAGGGAATGAACTCCCCCTAAGTTAGATCATCAGATTTAACAGAAGTTCTTACCAAACCTTCCTTGTGTGGAGTTGGCTTTGTATCTTAGTTATTTTCCTGCATAACTTTAGTCGTCATAAGTTATTAATATTTATTAATGTTTGCAGTGCCTTAAGAGGTTTTAGATATGTTTTCATCAGAGCTGTTTTTAGTTCTCCCCCTTTTTTTCAAAATAAAAAAAGACTAAGAAAAAAATTAGGCAAGAACGGATATTTATATAACAGAGAAAAACAGGTAGAGATAGGCAGCAAAGAAGGCATAGATTAGAAGGCAAGAAAAAACATCAGAAAGAAAAGCAACAAACAAATAGCCTAAGTGCTTAAGGATTTCGGAGCAGAGGCATCCGTTGGAGAAGCTGAGTCAACATGTTCTTAATGTTGGTGTTGACGGAATCCTGGTGATCCAGCCTGGCCTGTACTACTTGTTGTTCCTTTTGCAATTCCTCCAGAGTCTTTAAGACCAGAGGGGAAAAACCAGAGTTAGATTGCTCCCCCTGAGTCAAAGCATCAGCCTTGGCCTTGGCAGCTTCCTCTACAGCAAAGCGTGCTGCTTCTTTAGCGTCTGCTTTTTCTTTTGCCTCAGTCTCAGCAGCAGCCGCAACATCTACAACATCCTTTTCTTCAGCTTCTCTGATCCTTTGCTCTTCTTCCAGGCGATCTTTCTCTTCTGCTTCGTTCTTGGCCTGTTCCTCAGCCTCTTTGGCCAAGCAAGCTTGAAGTCTAATACCAGCATCTCTGATGAAGTTGTTGCGGACTTGTTCAGATAGGCCTTTCAGTTTGAAGGCTTCAAAGGTCATCCAACTTATCACTTTGTTCTAGTGGATCCTTACGGCAGAGGGATCATCACTGATGCCAGAGTTGATAGTTAGAGACTTGATCTTCTCTATTGAAGACTCTACAAAAACATATATTGCTTCTTCTAGGGTAGGGAAGGCAGTTTCGGGTTCAGAGGCAGAGGCTTGGGAGGATGGAGAAGGTGGAATGGTGTTATCAAGATTTAGAATGGGAGTGATGGTGGCAACGGATATTGGTGGTGTGGGAATAGAAGAGGGGGAAGGTGTTGTTTGTTCAGGTTGTGGATTTGGTTGAGGTTCAGATGGTGAGTGGATTGGTTGTTCAGGAGGTGGATTTGGTTGAGGTTCAGATGGTGGTATTTGAGGTTCAGATGTAGGTGGATATTGTTGTTCAGGGGGTGGAGAAGTGACTTCTGGATCTGGTTCAATTTGTGATGGTTGTTGAGAAGCCAGAGAACGAGCGTGAAGCTGAGCTAGAGTGGGGGACAGAGAGTTCGTTGTCAGAGGAAAGGACATAGTATGATGGGGATTGAGGTGAGGATGATGATGAAGGTGAGGTAGTTTCATTCAGCATTTCTGCTTCAGAAACGGGTAGTGTGGTGGTAGCAAGGTTGAATTTTAGAGAGGGTGGGTTAGATGTTCTGGTGGTTAAGGGGGGTGTTTCAAATGAGGTGTAAATAGGAGTGGTTTGGGGAAGAGAAGAAGAAATAGGTTTAAGTTTTACAGAGCGGGAAAGAGGTATAGACTTACTTGGAGAGTTAGCCAAAGGGACTGGAGGTCTTGACCCAGAAGATTCTCCCAGTTTTTCTTTCTTTTCCTTCTAGGACTTCTCAGAGGGATCTCACATCCTCTTCATGAAATATGGTGGATGCTCAGGTAGCCAGTCCACTGAGAACTCGGAGATGTCCATCCCTTGGTTAGTAAGATCTTGTAGATAGTAATCTACCACTTCTGGAGTTTTGGGAATCTTCCTCTGATCCTTGAGTGCTTCCCAGGAAGTGTCCAGAATTGGTTTAGCTCTGACTTGATCAATTATCCCCATGCTCTTCAAATTTCGAGCATTCAGAGGTCTCCCAATGTCAACAGTGACATCCTCCATTAGATTGTGACGGATCAGGTTATCCACTAAGCCACTCTCGATTAGAACATCTGAGATAAGTCTTCCCAGAGGGATGTAGTTTTTGGTCTTCATGTTGTTTCTGGTATCTTTGACAGAGTCTCTGAGATACTTGAAGAGCAGTGCTGGCAGACACAGTTTCAGCCCCTTGTGGATGTAGTGCAAAATACACTTCTGATCTGTGTTGATGTAGTCAGAGGAGTTTGATGCAGGCCGATGATGAATGGTGCCTATGATAATCTTCAGCCAGACACAGAGGTTCTGATGGAGTTCCTTGTTTTTGGAATGTTTTCCCTCAGTGTTCTGTTGAAAGATAGCGGGGTTGATTTCCTGGGACAAATATTTTTCCCTAGGGTTGATGTTGTAAATGTGTCTTCCTTCTGTCTTTTCCATATTCAGAAGGGAGGCAATAGATTTCTCAGTGGTGACTATTTTGACTCCCAGCATGTGAGAGACGATGTAGTGATCATCTGAGTCTACGAAACGCCAGAATTCCTTCACCAGATATGTGTACACTGGGCCATAGAGTCTCTGAAAGTAGGTTTCCCACCCTTGCATTCTTAACTCTTCAGTTAGGTCTACGCCATTTCTCTTCATGTTCTTAAAATCTGCTAGCGATTAGCACAGTAACTCCGGCTTCTCAAAAGGTGTTGCTAGATGGATGTGAGGTTCACGGTCAAGAATATGGGGTTCCCTGTAGATGGGGTTGAGACAACACCAATGGTTGTTGTTGTTTGTTGAGTAGAAATGGGTGTTTGTTCCGTTGAGTTCATCTGTTGAGAGAAGTTGTAGACAAATTATTGTTGAGCATCCATGTAGAACAATGTTGAAGATGAAAGTTGAACGAAGAACTTGTTGAAGAATGCAGGAACCTTGAAGAAGATGATGAAGAACTGAGAGAAGAAGGGTTTGTGTAGGGCGTGAGTGTAAAGTGTGAGAGTGTGATGTGTGAAATGAATTTATACCCACATAGATGCATGCAAAGCGACATCATTAGAAGTATTTTAGATGTTGAGTAATTTAAATGCATCACATTAACCAAGTTTGCACGTTTAAAGGAGAATGATTACATCCAATGATGGAGGTCTAATCCCCAAAACAACACACTGCTCGAGGAGATTTCAAGAGTCTGTCTCTTGATTTCTTCTAGACAGCTGTCTAGAAGTTTCAAGGTCACACGCATGAGGCTCCACGTGTTACTTTATATGATCTTCAGGAATACCAAGGGGTTGGATCCTAAGGATTTCTGATTTAGGTGACTCCTAACTGGTAGAAGCATTAGAGTCAGATCCAGATACTAGATGTTTTAATTCAGAGTCTTATTCTACTATTTCAGAGAAGCACATTTATTCTGGACAAATTTGAATGTTTAGATTTTTTAAAATAAAAGAGAATTTATCTTCAGCGAGGGGTTTAGTAAAGATGTCAGCCCATTGATGGTCTGTATCAATAAATTTTAATGAAATTACCCCTTTCTGAACATAGTCTCTAATGAAGTGATGTTTTATTTCTATGTGCTTGGCTCTGGAATGCAGGATAGGATTCTTACTTAAACAAATGACAGCAATATTATAACAAAAGATAGGAATGTTACTCTCAAAGATCAGAAGGTCTTCAAGTTGATTTTTCATCTAGAGCATCTGAGTAGTGCAGAGTTGTAAGACCCTAATTTTGTCCCTAAGATCCCTCATGGCATCATAACATTGCATTTGCATTGCCTCAAGGATCCTTAGCATCTTGGTTCCCTTTGCCTTTGGGTGGGACTTCTTGAGAGTGGTTTGAGATCACCAAGCATGCTTGAATTGTATATCATTTCTTTTCTTATTTTGTTCACTAACCAAAAGTACAAAAATATGTCACTAACATCTTTTTTTTGTAGCTTGAGCAATCACAAGGTCAAGAGCTTCAAGGAGATCACTTATGCAATGGTAAGGTCAAGAGGAGATGATAGCAAGCATGGTAATGGTTCCCAAAGATCTAATCCATCAAGTATGCCCCCCTAGCATCTCATTTCATCATTTTGATCAAAGCAAGTCAAAGGGTTGGAGGTCTTGTTCTTCAAGAAACCTTAATTCATCTGTGCACCACAATGCCTTGCTCCTGAAGCAACCTCAGCCCATGATCAAATACAATCAAGGGAAGTTCTTTAATTCCATCATTTCATGCATATTTGAACTTATTTGAGTGTCCTCAATCATCAATTCATCAAGATATGAGGCATGGACTTGAGAAGTTGATCAGTCAATTCATCTGACTATTTTGAAATGCACTGAGACCTAACTTTTTATGTGTTGGTCAAATGGAGATGATTCCAAAAGAAAAAATGTTCTTAAAGACAATATGAACAACTTTCATGTTCATCAAAAATTGATTTGAAGCTTGGAAGGCCATCTCCAATTCCAATACATTATAGGTCATTTTGACTGAAACCCTAATTTTGAGTCAACTTCCCAAGGACATAACTCATTCATTTTTTATGATTTTGAGGTGGGATCAAATTAATTGGAAAGCTTACGATGTCTTATTCAAATGTTATGTTGAATAAAATTTCAAAATCTCAAAGGAAATACATGTGATAATGCAAAACATTATAGGTCCTTTTGGGCCAAATGCATTAAAAGGCAAAAAAGTCCAACTTCAAGTGCCCATAACTTCTTTATCAAAAATCCAAATGATGCAAAAGTTAAGTACATTTTGATTGTCTTGAAAAGATCTACAACTTTGATGTTGGAGGTTTTGCCATTTGAGGCTTGCATCATCAAAACAGAAGGGCTTGAACATTGGCCAAATTTAGAAACTTTGCCTTGACATGTTTTGCACATCACACTTTAAACTCAAAATTTCACCAATTTCCACACCTCAAATGGATTTTTGCCCAACATAACAAATGTTCCTTACATCAAAACCTTTCCAACCATTACTCACATGATCATGTTTGGGCTTGGCAAGTGGTATTTTCGAAGAGGAAAAGCTTTTGGTTCAATTATGCATAACACTTCAAAATCCCATGCACAAGCATTTGCCATTCAAACTACACATCCATTTCAGCTTGGTTTGATTTCAGATTGCATTTGGCTTTGGTTTTGGGCCTTGTGCATGATCATGCAAGCCCATGCAAGGATTATCCAAATTCATGCACACGACTTTGATCATTTTCTCCTTGCCATTTCCTCTATAAATAGAGACCCTATTCCATTCAAAATAGACACCTGATTCAACCTGAATTGCTGCAGAAATCAAAACCCAACCTCTCACCAAAGAAGCAATTTCATTTTCTTCAAATTTTCAGATCCAAAATTCAACTACATCTGGTTGAATCTTTGGATCTAAAGCTTCTAAACCTTCATCATTTAGTTCATTGATCTTCTGTTTTGGCAAAGCAAGTAAGGAATCGAGCTCTAGTTTCCAGAATTCAAGCTTACTCTTCAACTGGTATTTTCTTCGAATCTCATCATCCATTGACCTATTTGCTTGGATCTTGTGTTGGTTGAAGTCCTTTCAATAGAGGCATCATGATTATGCATTTAATTTTTGAAATCCATTGAGTTCATGATGAGCACCACAGAACTTCCATCTCTGATTTCTCTCAATATAGAGATCTAGAGTGGAATTGAGTGGCACAGGGATGATGTACATCATCCCACCTTTCTAAAGATGTATAGATCGTGCATTTTCATTAAGGTTTGGATCTCTGCAATTTTGGCTGGAAAATCCAAGCTCACCGGAGAAGACGGTGGCTCCGGTGGCTGTCCTATTGCCAGATGCATTGTGGACCCTTGGATTCATTTTCCAGATTTGATCTTGGCCTTTGATTGTTATGACTTTTATTTAATCTGTGTGTGGTTGCATTGACTTGGTCCTATGATGCGCGCGCATGCCATTGCCTTCAGATCGTCCACGTCATTTAATGAAAGGAGATCTAACGCGCCAGGATTTTCCACATTTTTAATTTCTGATTTTATTTTCTTTAATTCCATTTTATTTCAAAAAATCATAACTCTTTCATTTTTAATCCAAATATTATGGGACCAATTGCATTAGTCTCCAAATAAATTCTAGTTTCTATTTCTGATTTTTAATATTTTTTATTTTATCATTTGTTATTTTTTATGAATTTTCTCTTTTCTGGTTATTTTTAATTTATTTTAAATAGTTTTTGATATTCAAAAAAATACAAAAACATTTTCCTAACCTATTTGAATGATGATGGATCTATGAAAAATATTCTCATCAATTTTTAAATTGATTTGAGATTTATTTGAGATTTTAGTTCAATTAGGTTATTTTTATTCATTTTTAATTGATTAAAAATAGTTTCTGACTTTTAAAAATGCTGAAATTTTTTGTCAAACTTAGTTTGACCTTGTTAAACTTGGGATAAATTACTTGGACCTTTCAAGGTTTATTTGAAGTGATTTTGAAGTTTGACCTTGCTTTTATTTTTAATTCAAGTTTATTTTAATATTGAAAATGCCAAAAATATTTTGCTTATTGTTTGATCTCCAATCTCCATCTCATTTCTGATTTCTCATTGTTTGACTTTGACTTTCAATGTCATTTGGTCAATACATATGGATTGGTACATCTTATTGCACTTTATGCATTTTGATCTTTCCATTTCCTTATCCATTCTTCATCTCCTTCTTCCTTCTTCTTCTTCTTTCTTTTGATCAATGAGTTGAAGGTTGATAAGTTAGCATTGATTAGGGAGACTTAATCTTCCTTGATTCAAATCTAATTCATCTTGATCAATTGATCAAGTGAATGGCTTTGCATTAAGGATAGGTTGTTTTCTAAATCATGCAAAAGGCTTAGACCAATACAAGATCAATTCTCATTTTCTTTTTGGCATGGCAAGTTGTTGGAACTTGGTTCACTAATCAAGACTTCTAACTTGTGTTGTTGCCTACATTATTATTGACCGGCCTCAGATAGTTGTGATTTCTATATAAGTCCAATTACGATTGCTTAACATAGCGCTAAATTTGCCTTATGGCACACTAACTACTAACACTAACCATTGACAATTAACATTTACCTTTTTCTCTTTACTTTTATGCAATTTACTATTTTTGCACATATTATCCATTTGATTTTCTCTTTGCTCACTTGAGCACATGTTTATGTTAATGCCATTTGCCTTTTGCTCACTTGAGCACATAATTGTGTATATATTATTATGCTTGTGTTTTGTTTTGATTGTTGTGAACCAAATGCAAAGAAATGGACTTAGATTCTAGGACTTTCCCTATGCAAAGAATGGAGAATTGGACTTAGATTCTAGGACTTTCCTTATGCAAAATTGGAGTAAAAGGACCCTAATGATGAAGATGGATTAAAATGACCAAATCTCTAAACTCACTTTTGTCCATTCTTGATTTACTTCATGGAACTTTTGATGTGTGTGCTTTTGTGCTAGGGAATTCTATGAGAGCTCAAATTGGAATACCATTGTCATGCTCATCCAAAGGGAAAGACACAAGATACATTGAGGATCTCTTAAAGGACTTGTTTGATTTCTTATGCTTTGTGTGATTGCTTATTCCAAAGGATGGGAGCTACTTGGATCATCAATATGATCTCAAGAGAGGGACTCCATTGTGGTTTTGATTCTTCATCCCTTCTCTTTTTGCTTTGCTTAGGACTTAGCCCTTCTTCTTCTTCTCTCCACTCTAACCCAAGCCAAAACTCTTTGTGCAAACATTTAACCTTTATTTTCAACATTAGAAACCTAAGCCTTATGCTTTTGATTTTCAAACTTTCTTTTCACAACACTTATTTTGAATTGAATCTTTAAGTCAACTTTGACCATTTTTGTATATACTTCTAATTGGTAAATATAACCCATTAAAATGTCTTTTTTGTGGTTCCAATGACCACTTTCTTAATCAAAATCTTTCATAACCTTTAGCTATTAGGTTTGAGTTATCCTTGTGGTAGATGTAATACTCACTTATATCCTTAGTGATGGACAATAAGTCTTCCATGCTTATTATAAGGTTAACCCCTCACTAGCATGTTGAAGCTATCCTCACATGGTGGATTTGTGGTTTGGTTGAGTTTTCTCCCTTTGATAACAAAAGACCTTAAGGCTTTTGGACCAATCAATTCACCAATTTGTTTTGAGATTTTTACCCCGAACTACGAGGTTTTGATCCTAATCTTTTTTAAGATGGTACGTAGGCAATGGGTTTATCCATCCAAACACAAAATGTAAATAACTTGTACATTCTCTTCTCATCTCTTCAATCATGTTTGCACAAACAAAAATTTCACAAAAACAACAACCTTTACAACAAGTGTGAAAAGAGCTCCCTAGGAGTACCTAGGATGTTTTGGGTGCCTAACACCTTCCCATTACATAACCAACCCCCTTACCCAGATCTCTGTTTTCTTTTACTAGTTTTTGTTAAAACTATTAGGTTTTTGTTCGCTTTCTAACCATTCCTTTGGATAAATAGAAGTGCGGTGGCGACTCGACTTGTATGATTTACCTTGGATTTAGTCAATATCTCTAATGGTAACGAATACCCCGCTACAAGAGTGACGCTGGTATATATTCTGCTTTTGCAGTGGACAGGGCTATGGTTGATTGCTTTTTGCTGGCCCAAGATATAAGATTATTTCCCAAGAACTGACAGTTCCCAGATGTACTTTTACGTTCCATTCTGTCCCCTGCATAATCTGCATCACAGTAACCAGAGAGCATATACTCTGATGTTTTCTCATACATCAGGCCAAGGGGGTTCCTTTCAGATACCTGAGGATTCTTTTAACAGCTGTAAAATGAGATTCCCTAGGATCTGATTGGAATCTGGCACAGAGACATACACTAACAAAAATATCAGGGTGAGTGGCCGTTAGATAGAGAAGAGATCCTATCATCCCACGATAGAGCTTCTGACAAACCTTCTGGCTAGTTTCTTCTTTCTTCAGAATGCAAGTTGGATGTATTGATGTCTTAGCAGGTTTGCATTTAGCCATTTCGAATTTCTTTAGAATGTCTTTTATGTACTTACTTTGATATACGTAGGTAGCTTTTGAAGCTTGATTTATTTGAATCCCTATAAAGAACTTTAGTTCTTGCATCAAGCTCATTTCAAATTCTACCTGCATTAGCTCAGAGAATTCTTGACATACAGAGGGGTTAGCTGAACCAAAAATAATGTCATCAACATATATCTGGCATATCATGAGATCATTTTTAATGTTTTTACAGATGAGTGTAGAGTCAACCTTTCCTCTATTAAAATCATGTTCCAGAAGAAAGTTACTTAATCTTTCATACCAAGCTCTAGGAGCTTGTTTTAGTCAATACAATGATTTCTTAAGTTTAAAAACATGTTCTGGACATTTAGAGTTTTCAAAACCTGGAGGTTGATTGACATAAACTTCTTCTGATATATCACCATTAAGGAATGCACTCTTTACATCCATTTGATATAGTTTGATGGAATGATTTACAGCAAATGAAATAAGTAAGCGAATAGATTCTAACTTGGCGACTGGGGCAAAGGTTTCGTTGTAGTCAATGCCTTCTTGTTGACTGTACCCTTGTGCCACCAGTCGTGCTTTGTTTCTGAATACTTCTCCCTTTTCTTCAGTTTGTTTCTGAACACCCATCTGGTTCCAATAATGTGAGTTCCTTTAGGCTTTGGAACGAGATCCCAGACGTCAATCTTAGAGAATTGATCTAGTTCTTCTTTCATATCTAGAACCCAGTCGTTGTCTTGAAGTGCCTCATCACAGAAGGTAGGCTCAACCAGAGATACTAGTCCTAAAGGAGTTTCTTTAGATACCTTGAACGTTGACCTAGTTCTGACAGGTTCATCTTTGTTTCCCAGAATCAAATCTTCAGAGATGTTGGGGAGACTTCTTGATCTTTTCTAGATAGTTGAGGCTTCAATTGCATCTAGAATTTTTTTATCAGATACTTATGGTGCTTTAGTCTTTTCATCAGATCCTGCAAGAGTGATCTCCAAATCTGCAAGTTTCTCAACTAGATTTGACTTTTCAGGGTCAAGCTTATCATCAAATCTAACATGTATTGATTCTTCCACAATTTTGGTTTCGGTGTTGTATACTTTGTAGCCTTTAGAGCGTTCTGAGTATCCTAACATGATACCTTTTTGTGCTTTTGAATCAAACTTGTTCAGATGTTCTTTAGTATTGAGAATAAAACAAGAGCATCCAAAAGGATGGAAATACGAAATGTTGGGTTTTCTTCCCTTACACAGCTCATAGGGAGTCTTTTCCAGAATAGGTCTTATAGAGATTCTATTCTGAATATAATGCGTTGTATTTACTGCTTCAGCCCAAAAGTGCTTAGCCACATTTGTTTCATTGATCATGGTTCTGGCCATCTCTTGGAGTGTCCTATTATTCCTCTCTACAACTCCATTTTGTTGTGGAGTTCTAGGGCAGGAGAAATCATGGGATATTCCATTAGAGTCAAATAGTTCCTCAAAAAATTTGTTCTAGAATTCGCCACCATGATCACTTCTGACTCTGATGATTTTAGAGTCAAAATCGTTTTGCACTTCGGAACAGAAGCTAGTGAATACAGAGTGAGACTCACTCTTGTGCTTTAGGAAATTTACCCATGTCCAACGAATAAAATCATCAACAATAACTAGTCCATACTTCTTTCCATTGACTGACGTTGTCTTAACAGGTCCAAACAGGTTAATGTGAAGAAGTTCCAGAGGCTTAGAGGTAGAAACAATATTTTTCTTTTTGAAAGATGTTTTCGAAAATTTTCCTTTCTTACATGCCTCACACAAAGCTTCTGAAGAATACTTCAGTTTAGGTAGACCTCTGACTAACTCGAGTTTATTTAGCTGAGAGAGTTTTCTCATGCTAATGTGGCCCAAGCGTCTATGCCATATCCATTGCTCTTCATGAACAGACATCAGACATTTTACTTTTTGATTTTTAAGGTCTAAAAGATTTATTTTGTAAATATTATTTTTCCTCTTGCCAGTGAATAAAACTGTTCCATTGTTCTGATTAATTGCTTTACATGTTTTTTGATTTAAGATTACATCATAACCGTTATCACTTAATTGACTTATTGATAATAGGTTATGCATTAATCCTTCTACATAGAGAACATCAGATATAGAGGGAAGAGTTCAATTACTAATAGTTCCGGAGCCTCTGATTCTTCCTTTCTGATTTCCTCTGAAACCTACGAAGCTAGCATCTTTAAGTTCCAGGCTTTGGAACATATACTTTCTTCCCATCATGTGTCGCGAGCATCCAGAGTCCAGGTACCATGATTGGTGTCTTAACTCTGTTGCATAAGATATCTGCAACATAAACAATCTTATCCTTTGGTGCCCATAATCTTTTGGGTCCTTTATGATTAGTTTTCCCAGAGTTTTTTTAGAACTTTGGGTTTTCTAGCACTATCAAAACGTTGTGCTTGTGTATGTGTGTAGTGATAAGAAAAAGGAGATTTAGGTTTGTCATTTGTAGAAGACTTATCTTCATTTGGGACATAGCATATTCCTCTTTTATTATTCTGACTTACTCCATAAATCATGGATGCCATTCTGCTTCTTTCTATCCCATTTTTCAGAAACTTTTGAAAAGATTTTTCATATTCATATATTATTGTGTAAGAAGTTTGAGGGGCTTGGGATAGTGCTTCTTAAAGTTTTAAACATTGTTTATTTGTGGAGTCTCTCTCTTTTATCAAAGTTTGATTTTCATCTTTTAGTTCTGAAGCAGTCATCTCAAACTTATCACATTCTTAGATGGTTCTTTCAAGAACCCCTTTTAAAGCCTTAAACTTTTGTTTAAGTTTCTGATATGAGTTTAGAGTTTCAAAAAGGCATGATTCAATGTCAGAGCGAGAAAGATCAAAAAATACCTCTTCAGGATCATATTCTCTATTTGATGAATTTCCAAAGGTGATAGCCATGAATGCAACATTTGCCTACTCTTCAGAGTCTGATTTAGAGGAATCAGATTCACTGTCGTCCCATGTGGCCATCAGTCCCTTTTTGGTTTTGAATGAGCTTTTCTTGAAGCTTTCTCTTTTGGAGCTCTCTTTCTTCAACTTTGGACATTCGTTTCTGTAATGACTTGTTTGCTTACATTCATAGCATGTTATGTCTTTGTTTGACTTACCTCTGGAGGTTGATTCTGAGCGATCTCCCTTGGATCTTGGTCTTCTGAAGTTGTTATTCCTTTTTCTCCAGAGTTGTTTTACTCTTCTGGTCAAAAGGGATAACTCTTCTTCATCGTCAGAGTCTTCCTTTTCAGAGTCGTCATTGTCTTCCTCTTCATCTTGGAAGGCTTTGTTCCTTTCTGGCTTGCGTCTTTCAGATCTGGACTTCAGTGCTACCGACTTGATCTTCTTTTGAGGCTCATATTCCTAAAGTTCTATCTCATGACTTCTGAGTGAACTGACGGGTTCCTCAAGGCTGATATTGTTCAGATCTTTTGATAGCTTTAATGTTGTGACCATGGGTCTCCACTTCTTTGGCAATCTTCTGACTATCTTTTTGACATGATCTGCAATTGTTTAGCCCTTGTCCAAAACTTTGAGTCCTGCAATTAAAGTTTATCTTTGTTTGTGTGAACCCAATGCAAAAAGGAGAAAGGACTTAGAATTACGACCTTACCTATGCTTAAAGGAGTTCAAGAGCAACTAGGCCTCATGCCTTTAGAATGCTAAACTTGTTGAAGAGCAACTAGGCCTCATGCCTTTAGAATGCTAAATCTTAAAGTTGACTTCAAAGGACCCTTTAATCTAAACTCGCTCTTTGTCCATTCCTCTTATTGTATTGTGAACCTTTTGATTGTTTGTTCTTGTGTGATAGGGATCCCAAACTTGAGATAGTAGGAAGGACCATTGTCATGAGTAGCCAAGTTAAGAGAGACAAGTCAAATGGAGATCCTAGGAGCTTGAATGAATATGTGTTTGATTGCTTGAGTTAATTGCTAAGTCCAAAGGAAAGGAGCATCTTGGATCATCTTTATGATCTTAAGAAAAGGAACTCCAAGGGTTTTATCTCTTCTCTTATCTTTTCATGTTTAGGACTAGACCTTCTCTTCTTCTTTCCACTCTAACCCAAGCCAAACTCATTTTGTGCAACTTTGACATTGTTTTCAAATTAGAAACCTAGGCCTTATGCCTTTGATTTTTCAAACTCTTTTCACTAATACTTATTTTGAATGGATCTTAAGTCAACTTTGACTTCATTTTGTGAATACTTATAACTTACAAATACAACTCACTTCAAGTTAATTTTGTGGTTCCAATGGCCACCTTTGTTAAACCTTTTTCATAAACATTAGTCATTAGGTGTGAGTTATCATAGTGGTTCATGTAAACCTCACCTTATACTTAGGGATTGGACTATAAGTCTTCCATACTTATTATAGGGTGGATTCCTCACTAGTATGTTGAAGCTCTCCTCACATGGTGGATTGTTGGTTTAGGTCGAGTTTTCTCCCTTTGATAACAAAAGACCTTAAGGCTTTTGGACAAATCAATTCACCAATATTTTGAGATTTTTACCCCGAACTACGAGGTTTTGATCCTACCTTTGTGATGGCACGTAGGCAATGGGTTTATCCATTCAAATAACAAAATTGTAAATATGTATATTCTCTTCTCATCCCCCCAATCTTGTTTGCATAAATCTTTTCACAAATACCAACCTACAATACACACTTTGCAAAAAGGGCTCCCTTAGAGTTCTAAGGATGTTTTGGGTGCTTAAAACCTTCCCATTTCATAACCAACCCCCTTACCCAGATCTCTGGAATTTTTATTAGTTTTTGATTTGATAAAACTTCTTACTTGGTTTTTGTTCGCTTTCTAACCTTTCCTTTGGAAAAATAGAAGTGCGGTGGCGACTCGAATTGTATGCTTACTTTTTACTTAGTCAATAAATCATAAGGTAACGAATACCCCGCTACAACATTAAACTCACTTTTCTTTATTAACCGAAGCACCTCATCATCATCATTAGTCTTCAAATTGCTGGATTCACCAGACTGACGCTTTGAAGCACTAATTGGATCTGCTACAGGCACTTCCACTTTCTTACTGACTATTGAATCTTCCGCATCTTTTAGGAACACCGGCCCAAACACTCGACCACTACGGGTCACCTTGGTAACATCAGCAATACTCAAGACAGAATTGGTTATAGGTAATGGAACCTCTTGACCATCCTTCACCATAGTTATATTATACTGATAAGGAACAACCTTATCGGATGCGTACGGGACTGGACCCGCCAACCGTACGACCAATAGCGATACCGATCTTTGGCTGATGTTGTTACTGTTGCTGCTATCATATTGAATCACCACTCTCTCTGGGTTCTTAAACACATGAACAATCACATTCACATCATCATCTACGTGAAGGGATTGTACAATCTGGATCATACCCTCATCCATCAATCGCTGGATGTCCCTTTTCACAATCTTACAACCTCTTGGGTTAACACTGCAGATAGCACAACCATCATGGTCATGCTCACAATCACTAACAAAGAAAATATCCTTGTGCATCGTCACTAAGGACCTTCGAATAAAGCGGACATCAAACACTTTGAATTCCCCAGGGCAGCCATCTACCATGTTGACAAATGAATTTCCATGAGCGGGCAATGGGTTAGCTTTCACGTTAGGTGCGCGGTATTCAAAAGACACCATTCTACTTTTTACTAGCTTCTGGACTTCATATTTGAGAGGGTAGCATTTCTCAATGTCATGTATGGGTGCTCCTTGATGAAAAGCACAGCGGAGGCCAGGCTTGTACCACCAGGGAAGTGGTTCAGGTATTTGCGGCAGATTTCTCGGTTGTAGCAGGTTCTTGAGAACTAATGATGGATAGAGTTCTGCATATGTCATAGGAATCGGGTCAAAGGAGACCTTCTTCCTCTCGAAAGTTTGTTGTTGATTATTGTTGTTATTGTTGTTGTTGTAGGTGTTTGTTCGTTGTTGTGGTTGTTGTTGTTGACGTTGTTGTTGAACTGGTACTGATTGGTTAGCTGAAAAACGGGAATTACTGAAGATACTAGATGATGGTGTTGACGGGGTGGTTGACTTCTTCTGCTCTGAGGCCTTCTCTGCCTCCCACTAGTTATTGTGTTGGCTTCATTGTCTTTCTTCTTACCAAAACTGCTGCCATATCTTTTGCTGGATGATACCTCCTTCTTTGACAACCGTCCTTCTCGGACACCTTCTTCTAGCCTCATCCCCATGTTTACCATTTCGGTAAAGTCACTAGGGGCACTAAAGATCATCTTCTCATAGTAAAAAGAGCTAAGGATCTTCAGAAAAATCTTAGTCATCTCCTTTTCTTCTAAGGGAGGGTTGATTTGAGCAGCGAGTTCCCTCCATCTCTGAGCATACTCTTTAAATGTTTCCTTGTCCTTATGAGATAGTGATCTCAATTGATCTCGGTCGGGAGCCATATCAACATTGTACTTGTACTGCTTAACAAATGCTTCACCCAAATCGTTGAAAGTGCAGATGCTCGCACTATCCAACCCCATATACCATCTTAGCGCAGCACCGGTCAGACTGTCTTGAAAGTAGTGGATTAACAGCTGATCGTTGTCTGTTTGGGTAGACATCTTGCGGACATACATCACCAAATGACTAAGCGGACATGTGTTCCCTTTGTCTTTCTCAAAGTCAGACACTTTGAACTTCACTAGAATCTTCACATTCAGCACCAGACATAATTCAGCAGCACTCTTCCCAAAAAGGTCCTTACCTCTCAAAGTTTTCAACTCCTTGCGCAGCTCAAGAAATTGATCCTTCATTTCATCCATTTTCTCATAAACGTCTGGGTCCTTAGATGGCTCGGAATGATAAATGGTGTCTTCCACACGAGGCAAGGTATGCACTACAGGCGGTGGCACAAACATGACCGGGCTAGATGTCGGCATGGAAGCAAATGTAGGTGCAAAACCTTCAGGCATGACGTTTGGCGGCATTCCCCACGAGAATCCGGCAGACATAGCAGGCACGAAATGAGCGGCAGTTGCGGGAACGATAGATGTAGCTACCTCTGAAATGTCAGTCCTTTGAGGAGGAGGAGTTACAGGTGTTGGAGAAGACTGGCTCTGCGTGGCTAAAACTGACTCCATTATGGCAGTCAGGCGGGCGGTCTCCTCTTTCAGGTCTCTATTCTATTGCTTAAGATGTTCCATGATTCTAGAGTGATTGGTTCGAGTATTATACCGATGAGTCAGCTTGATTGAACCACAAAAGAAACACCAATGAGACATTTAGCGAAAGAGAAACCTATTTATGCAAATGATGCATGAAATGCAATGCTTGATTGTTTTTATTTTCAAGGAACTTTATATTATTCGCAAATATATATATATATATATATATATATATATATATATATATATATATATATATATATATATATATATATACAATAGTAATTGCAACAATTTGATATGACCAAAAATTCTCTTTTATTTATATAATTGGAAGGATTACACTGAGTACAATTTCATAAACCAAATGAAAAATACAAGAGAAAAGGAGACTAGTCATCCTAAGGACCCCTAACAACCTCGGAAGATCTGGCTGTAGGCGCGTACTTCCTTTGAATGCATCGAATCTCGATCTCAAAAGAAGCCTTCATCTGAGTCTTCTCGAGGACAAGCTGATCAACAATCTTCTTCCAAGCAACGGAAGGCTGAGGCATGCTAGAGGAAGACGAAACCTCCGGCTATCTCTGTCTCTTCGTCACTCGGTCTTCAAGTATCTCAATAAGTGCATCCTTGTCCTTAGACTCAAGCTACAACTCCTCATGCTTTTGGTTCAAAGCACGAAACGCTCTTCCCACATATCCTTCTCTCTTTTCATCTTGGAGAGTGCGTCTTCCAACTCCTCTACATCTTGGTTAGGGAGAGCTAATGGCTCAAGCACAACCATGGACATAGGTCTTTCACAAGGATAAGGCATCTTTAACTCCAAAGCTCTCTTTTTCACCCGAGTAGTGTAATCTTGCAAAGCTACACAATTGCATGGATCGAGCTCGGATCTTCCTTTCCTATGCACATTATGCCAAGCATGCACAATCTTCTTCTTCAAATGTTGGGGATCTTTACCCTCTTGATAGAAAAGACCTTCTAACAACATGTTATTAGGTTTGTCTCTCAAGGGGAACCCAAGTTGACGACGAGCCAAACCAGGGTTGTAGTTGATTCCTCCTTGTGTACCAATGAGAGGCACATTAGAGAATTCACCACAATTATCAATAATCTCCAAACTTCTCAAAGAAGGATCATACCAAACTATATCATCATTAGTGAGAGACATAAGTCTTTGAGACCATCGTAGACATTGTTTGTTCTCCATAAAAGCAGGTGTCTGAGGCAAGTGCAAAATAAATCACTTGTACAGAAAAGGAATGCAACATACAATCGTTCCACCATCCTTAGAATTCCTCAAATGCAAAGAGAAGTACATATCCCCTAACAGAGTAGGCACATGATTCCCAATCAAGAAAATTATAATGGCGTTAACATCAACAAAACCGTCAATGTTAGGGAACAAAGCTAATCCATAGATGAGCAACACAAAGATAGCTTCAAAAGCGTCAACACTACCAGCTTAAGCAAAGGCAGTAGCTTCCTTGATGAGGAAATCAGCTGGCAGTCCAAACAATCCTCCTTTCTTCACCCAATGAGCCTATATCTCAGACTTCTTCAAGTGAAGAGCTTCAGCAATAAGTTGAGATCTGGGAATCTCTTCCAATCCACTAAATGGCAGTTTGTTAGAAACATGTATACCCAAGAGATGGGCATACTCCTCCAACGTAGGCACAAGCTGATAATCGGGGAAAGTGAAGCAACGGTAAAGAGGATCATAGAACTGCACCAATACACTCAAGAGTCCTTCAACCACATCAGTAGGCAAGATAGACAGAAGCTTCCCATGATGTTGCTTGAAGTCCAAGCGATCTAAAACAAAAGATGCTAGCTTCCTTAACTCTTTCAAGTCGGGACATCTGAAACCGTACTTCTTAGTGTTCCTTCATCCATAATCCATGGTCTGAAAATATTTGCAATTAACACGTCAGTTCCTTAAAATTTTCGTGTGATGAATGTTATGATGCGCATGAATGCATGAATGCAACAATCACAAATAAGGGATCACACACAAGGCAAACAAGCAAAGGTCAAGGGATGAATCAAGTCATTGTCAAGATCAATCATCCATTTTGGTGGATTATGGTTTTCACCTTATCAACACCCATGTTCCATTGATATTGACAAGACTTGATTGGATCAACCAAGAATCAAGGGTTTATTGTAAGTCACGAGCATGGAGTCTGGGTAAGAACCATCCCAAATGAGTGAACTAAGGATAAAACCTGTAGATCATGTTCTAAAAAGTTCTCATAGTCTTAATTCCATCTATCAGATATTACAGGTTATGATGAATGACTCATCGACCCATAATATTCTCAAGAGAAACTCGTCTAAGTGTAGTATCGCGTAACAACTGTTATCAAGTCTACACTTGAACAGTCTCCGCAATATGTCCTAAATAGGCCAAGAGGGGTTAAATGTTCTACGGTCCTCAGCTTCTCGGACCCCAAATTAGAGATAGTAATGCCTAACCACAAATACCTGTGTGATATTTCCAAATCCAAAAGGGTCTCCACTGAGTAGATGGATCTCAAGCCAACTTGTTAAGGACTACTCCACACAAGTCGAACATGACTATACCATCCTCTTATCTTAATTGCACTCAAGTTCGGGTTAGAACTTATCTCACCACTCAGAGATCACCAAGCACAACAAGCAGATTATATCACACAAACAAATATACATACATCAAACATACAATTATATATACATAAAAAAAGTAGGCTAAACCCACTGGAGACTACTCCCCAGCAGAGTCGCCACTTAATTTCTGTAGCGGTAAATTCATGATCGTCAACCTATGGATAAGCAAGACATCAAATAACAAGAGTTGTCACCGCGCTTTTATTGTTTCCAGGGGAAAAGGGAAAAGTTCGAACCAAAACCCAAAAATAAGAAGTTTTCAAATCAAAACTAATAAAATGCTAGAGAGTACAAGTAAGGGGGTTGGTTACACAGAGGGAAGGTGTTAGTACCCAAAGTGTCCTAGGTACTTTTAAGGAGCCCTTTCTTGTGTGCATATGTATTTTGTACAAATGATGTTTGTAAGCAAATAGAATGGGGGTATGAGAAAAGAATTCATTAATTATATTTTTGTGTGTGACAAGACCTTCGAACTTGTGCCTACGTA
Source organism: Lathyrus oleraceus (assembly GCF_024323335.1). Classification (NCBI taxonomy): domain Eukaryota; kingdom Viridiplantae; phylum Streptophyta; class Magnoliopsida; order Fabales; family Fabaceae; genus Lathyrus; species Lathyrus oleraceus. Next base: position 310,460,558 of record NC_066583.1, read on the forward strand.
CCAACATAAAAATTAGGGATCAAAACCTCGTAGTTCGTGATACAAATTTCAAAGTGGATGCTTTGCTTTTAACAAAAATTTAAGTTTGAAAGGCACAAAGGCCTAAAATGGTTTGAATGGGTTAGTTCTTTTGGCTTTTGAAATTTTAAGTCAAATATGGTTAAGTTTATTTACAAGTTTGATTAAGAAAAATGAGTTTGAAAGTGCAATGGCATAAGACTAAAGTTTCTAATTTTCAAAATGGTCTATGTTTAGAAAAAACAAGTACAAACAAAGAAGTTTTTAAAAGGAGGGAGAGATTTTGAAATTAAAGAAATGAGGAGGAGATGGAGAGACTAATCCTAATCATAAATTTAAAAGTTAAGAGTTGAAAAGATCTGACCAATGGGCTGCAATCCAATAGACAAGAATGTCATATAGAAACCCAAATTTCCCTTGGACATTAGAATCAAGCAAAAAAAAATGCATACAATATTAACTTAAAGAGCAATACATCAAATAAAGATAGCCACATCCAAGCTTAGACACTCCATGATCTTCTTCAAATTTTCCCATGTAGCAGATGAATTCCATAATACCATAAACCACAGGTTAAAAGTAACAACTTTATAATGATTATGTTGCAGATGAACTTAAATGGATCTTCAATGATGTATCATATGAAGTTTCAAATTACAAGCACTTGGTTACATGAAAGTTGGCATTGGCGAAGTCCTTTGCATAGGGAGTGTTGCCTAAATTCTAAGTCCAATTGTCTCATCTCAAACCAACAGTCCACACAAGATGTTTTTTATGGTTTTGGTTTTTATTATGTACATTAATGGTCAAAGACCACACAAACAAGCACAATATATACAAGCAAAAATATATCACAAAATATGGTCCAAATGGACAAAGTGAAAATGACATTAACATAAACAATTAGAATGGTATGAACAATGGCAAATGAATAAGGCTTAAAAATAAAGTGCATTAAAGTAAATGACTTGAAATTAAATGTTAGTTGTTAATGAATTAAGAGTTAGTATTACTTTTGCTTTTTATTTTAAGTCATTCTTTGGAGAACACTCAACCCACTCATCACAAGCATGGATCTTGGAACCAAGACATCTTCAAAAGGAAGGAAAAAAGGCCAAGTTTCCACACAATACCATGAAAGTGGGGAGACTTACAATCTCACTAACTAGAATGATATGCCTTTTGTATCAAAAATTTAGCGCTATGTTAAGCAATCGTAATTGGACTTATGTAGAAGTCACAACTATTTGAGACCGGGCAATAGAATCTTGGTGTTAATGCATGTTAGAGACATAGTATAATGGACTATGCTCATGAAACATACCACACACAAAAATAATATGCAAAAATGGTGGCCTAATCTCATTCATACTTATGTTGATTTTGCAATCAACTAGCCTTAGGATATGGAGATATCATAGGTCCATGATATGAATGCATAAAGAAGGGGAATGAGATGAAGAGGAATGAGAATGGATCAAAACTTAAATTGGAAAAAGGAGGACTTTTACCAAATTAATATCATCCATTCATTTTGGGAGATGGAATGTATATTCCATCAATCCCCTAAATCCAATGATCTTAACTTAACAAAGTCAAATCAACCTTGACCAAGACCCAACAACACAAGTCAAACTTATATAAACAATCAAAATGGCTCAACACAATTATTTAACATTTATTCAATTTAATAATACTAAAATAATGCAATAAATTAAATATGGTTTGTCCAATTCCTAAAACCTCATCAAAACACCAAAGAAATGGCCATGAGATTTATCATAGGTCAAACAAGGTCAAAGGACCTTGGAGAAAAAAATTCAGAATTTTTGGAAACTTAAAAGTATTTTTAAACAATTAAAAATAGTCACAAAATCAATTAAATCATGAAAAATATTAATAATGATCCAAAAAATAATTTTAATTCAGAATTTTTGGTGAAACTCTCATATTTTTTGGATCAATATTAAAATTAATATGAATTAATGAATGTGGACCACTTGATCTCCCTCATTAATTGAGGTGGCAGATCAAGTGGTTCTCAGCGCACTTTCCATCATAGTCACTAGCCAACGCGTAACACAAATGGTATTTACAAGCAACGCACGAGATTAAAACATTTTGAATTGATCATGTGGCTCAGAACCTGACCAACACATCACCGATGCTAAATGAAAAAGGAGGACATGATCTGAAAGAAAAAATGGCGTAGAGCATAAATCTGACCTCAATTTTAACTAACTCCGCATATATAGAAAGATATGAGGAGTTGAATTTTGAGGTGTGTCAACTGAGTTGCTTCGATTTGGCCTCAAAGCAACTCAATCTTCTTTCCTATATTGGTAGGACTTCAGACAACGAAAGATCCAAGAGAATTGATGAGAATTGAGTGAGAATCGAAGAGAAGAAAATTTCTAGAAAATACCTTCAATGTTGTGCAGAACTTACTCTTCCTTGCTTCAATTCTTGTTTGATCTTGCTCCAATGACTTGCAGAAATGGATTGAGAATGGAAAGAAGCTTTGGATCATGGAGTTTTTGAATCTCCAAACAGTGATATTCAAACTCAATTTTCAAGTGAAAATTATCAGGTTTTCCTTTGAGTTGTGGGGGTTTCAAGAGAGGGGGCAAAGCTGGCACACAAGGATCCTCTCAAATGAGCTCAGAGGGTCCATATTTATAGCATTTGGAAGTGTTATTTGCACACTTGAAAATGTTTCCAATTTTGGAAATTTCATGATGCATGCTTGCATGGTGTACAAGCCCATGAAGCAATCCAATGAGGTCCAAATGCATCTGAAATGAGGTTGTAATGAAGCTTGAATGGCAAGGCAATGTTATGTGATAATTTGAACTTTGATTTCCACCAATGATGCAGGCCTGTTAAAACCATGCGCACCCCTAGCAAACTTGGTCCAAAATGAATGAATTAGTACTCTTTGGAAAGCTTAGATAAAGAGAAACAACTCTTATGTTGAAAACATTTCCATTTGGAACTTGGATAAAGGTGAATTTTCTAAGTGTCAAGCCATATACCTCAATGTTCCACCTTACTAAACTTTTTATGTGAGCTCCAAATATGAAAAGTGTCTTTATCAAAGTTGTATCTCTTTCAAAGACCTTCAAAATGGTCACAAATTTGACATAATTTGGATTTATAATGAGAGAGTTATGCATTTTTGAAGTTGAGGAAAATCACTTGTTCAATGGTATTGGTCCAAAATGACCTATAATGTATCCTCATATCACATGCTCATAAAAGTTGATTTAGATTTAACTCCAAACATCAAAGTTAAAGTATACTTCTTGAATATGATTGTGAAACTTGGAAATCTTTCATCTCATGAAAATTGAGCAAGTTATGGCCTTGGGAAGTTGACTTTCAAATTAGGGTTTAGACAAAATGACCTATAATGTTTCAACATAGAAAATGACTTTCCAAGCAACATTAGCTCTAGACTTCAACATTAAAGTTGTTTGGGATGTCATTTAGAGTAACGTTTCTCTTAGAATCATTTTCAAATTGGTGAAAATTGTAGGAGATAGGGTCTAGGGAGACCTAATTTTGATCAGATGAATTTATCTGGCCAACCACCATCAACCAACTTGCTAACTTGCAATTCTCTTGACTTTTTAGGATCATGGTAGATCACATATGCATAAGATGATGAATTTTGGAGTGTCCCTTGAGAAATTTGATCAATTGATGAGGAAGCTTGTTGAAGAAATTACTCAGGATACCCATACCAACTAGGGTTTCCAAGGCAAATCAACTTCAAACTCTTGAAGAAAACTTGATCAAAATAACATGTAGAGATCATGGGGACTCATATATTATGCTTAAAGATATTATGGATCATTCCTTGGTTGTGCTCTTGGCAATGAGGGTCTTAAACCCTAGATATGAACTTGATAGACCAATGGGGATCATGCCCTACCTACAAAAGAGTTAGGAAAATACAAAGACATGTTTTTGGTATTTTGGTTAGTAAAATGATAAATATACAAGTATGATACAATCACACGGTGCTTGGTGATCTCTCCCAAAACAAACCCAATGAAAGGGGGGTAAGGAGGATGCCAAGGTATGATCCCAATTCTAATGCATATGATGAGATTGCATGAGGGATCTTAGGGTCAAAATTAGGATCTTACAGGGGTTAGTCTCATTTCCAAAAGAATATTGGATTTGTTAGTATTCAAGATTCTAAAAACACCTCGGGAGCTTTTAACACCAGGATGATCTCTCGAACCTAAACCTTGGTTTTATACCGAGCTAACAAATAACCTATGAGATTTTACCACCAGGTTGATCTCGAGCCGAAACAAGATTTTAGTACCAGTCTAAGCTTTAACCTAATCTTGGTTTTACACATACTAACCAAGAACCTATGAGATTTTATCAAGGTCTAATCTCGAACCTACACAAGAGATTTGATCACATAAATACCAAACCTAAACTTTTTACAGATTTAGCTTTGAACCCAAACAAACAATCCTAATTAGATAAATTGTTCAGCCAATGGATATAAAAAAGTTCCTTGGTGAACTTACAAATCTACCATACTAGAATTATAGTTTCCTCACTCACAAAAATACTTTCTCGAAAAGAACTTTGGCTAAATTCTTTGTGAGAGAAAGTAAGTGATGAAAGTTCGTCATTGCATAAATTTAGTCAAAGAATCGGATCAAAACAAGTGAAAGATGAGCTAAAATCAAGAAGAAAGACCAAAGAATGAGAAAATATAGCTAAGTGTCAAGATTGTGGAATTAGTGAAAATTTGGGTGAAAAATGGAGCAAAAAGTGTAGCTTCAGGAAAAATCACATGCATCATTGTGCAACATCGCGCGCGTGATAGGGCCATAAAATCATATGTCACACCCAAAAAATATGCAAAAGGTGTGGCCTAATCTCATCCATACTCATGTCAATTTTTAATCAACTAGCATTAGGATTTTGAGATGTCATATGCCAAATGGAAATGAATGGATGAAGAAGGGGAATTAGATGAAGAGGGGAGGGGATGAGTGAGATCACAAATTGGTCAAAGGAGGACTTTTATCAAATTAATATCATTCATTCATTTTGGGAGATGGAATGTACATTCCATCAATCCCCTAAATCCAATGATATTAACTTGACAAAGTCAAATCAACCTTGACCAAGGCCCAACAACAAAAAGCAAACTCATATAAGTCAATACAAATGCTCAACAAAATTTAAATGGCATTTATTCAATTAAAAATAATAAAATAATGCATTTAATTCAAATATGTTTTGTCCAATTCCTAAAATCTCATCAAAACACCAAAGAAATGGCCATGAGATTTATCATAGGTCAAACAAGGTCAAAGGACCTTGGAGAAAAAAATTCATGATTTTTGGACATTTAAAAATATTTTTATACAATTAAAAACAAATGCAAAATCAATTAATTCATGAAAAATATTAATCATGATCCAAAAAATAATTTTAATTCAGAATACTAAAGAGAAAAATATTTGAATTTTTTTGGTGAAAGTCCCATATTTTTTTGGATCAATATTAAATTTAATATGAATTATTGAAGAAAATGCAATTAAAATAAAATTTCAGAAATTCTAAATTACGTGGACCATCAGATCTCCCTCATTAATTGAGGTGGCAGATCTGATGATCCAAAACGCGCGCTCCACATGTTCTCTAGTCAACTGAGTGGCAAATGAGGTAATCACAAGGGACGATCAAGATTAGAACATGAGACATGGATCCTATGGTTCAGAGTTGGCCAAGTCATCGCCGGAGCCAGAGCTCCAGTCATCTTCTCCGGTGAACCTCACCGGACTGGTCAACATAAACCATCACCAAAAAAAGAAACAAGGACATGATCTTAAAGAGAAAATGGCACTGAGCTCGAATCTAACCTCCAATTACTCCAATTCCAAATATATTAAGAGATATGTGGAATTGAAATCTGAGGTACATGAACTGAGTTACTTCGATTTAACCTCAAAGCAACTCAAACTTCTTGCCTACATTGGTAGGACTTTAAACAACAAAAGAATCAATGAAATTGAGCAAGAATTTAAGAGAATCGAAGAGTTTAAAATTTCTACAAATTACCTTCAATGGAGGTCTGAACTTGATGGATCTTGATCTGGCTTGTGCTTGGACTCACTTTAATTGCTTGCGGGAAGAGAATGGAAAGGTTTAAAAGCAATGGATTTATCTGGTTTATCCTATGAGAGTGAAGGTTTTCAATGGGGAATCAAAGTTGGCACAATTGTGTCTTCAATTCTGAGCAATTGAAGCTCTATTTATAGATGAATCATGTGATATTTGCACACTCACTTTCACTTTCCAAAATTGGCAAATGATGATGCAATGCTGCATGGGCGCGCATAGGCCCATGAAATGATAGCTGAAGGTCCAAAGTTGAAGATCAGATGCTTTGAAGTTAGCTTAGATTGCAAGGCACGTGTACATTGTTGCTTGAAGATTGATCCATGCCAAATGATATCAGCCTTTTTAAGCCATGCGCAGCCTATGCATTTCAAGTCCAAAATGAATGAATTTGAGCTCTTTGGAAAGGTGAGATCAAGAGGAACAAGTTTGATGTTGAACACTTTTTTATTTGGAGCTTGGAACTTGGAGAAATTTGAGATGGAAGTTTGGAAAAATTTGACATATCAAAAATTTTCTAAGTGTCAAGCCATATGTCTCAATATTCCACCTTGCTTAACGCTTTATGGGAGCTTCAAATGAGAAAAGTGTCTTCATAAAAGTTGTAGCTATCTTAAATACCTTCAAAATGGCAAACAATTTTATGTCATTTGGATTTAAAATGATAGCGTTATGCATTTTTGAAATTTTGAAAAATCACATGGTCAATGGTATAGGTCAAAAGTGACCTATAATGTAGCCTCATATCACATGCTCAAAAAATTTGAATTAGCTCCCACTCCAAACATCAAAGATGAATTATACACATTGAATTTGATCGTGCAACTTGTAAATCTTTCATCTCATAAAAATTCAGCAAGTTATGGCCTTGGGAAGTTGACTTTCAAATTAGGGTTTTGACAAAATGACCTATAATGTTTCAACATAGAAAATGATTTTCCAAGAAAAAATAGCTCTAGGTCTCAACATGAAAGTTGTTTGAAATGTCATTTAGAGTAAGTTTTCTCTTGTAATCATTTTCATATGGTGAAAATTGTAGGAGATATGGTCTAGGGAGACCCAGTTTTGATCAGATGAATTCATCTGGCCAACCACCATCAACCAACTTGCTAATTTCCAATTCTCTTGACTTTCTTGACTCATGGTAGATCATATATGCATAAGATGATGAGTTTTGAAGTTTCTCTTGAGAAATTTGATCAATTGGTGAGATATCTTATTGGAGAAGTTACTCAAGATACCAAGTCAAACTAGGGTTTCCAAGGCAAATCACCCTCAAACTCTTGAAGAAAACTTGATCAATATAACATGTAGAGATCATTGGGACTCATATATGATGCTCATAACCATTCTTGAATCAATTCTTGGTTGTGCTATTTGTTCATGAGGGTCTCAAACCCTAGATGTGAACTTGATGAATCAATGGAGATCATGCCCTTCCTACAAAAGAGTTAGGCAAATACAAAGACATATTTTTGGTATTTTGGTTAGTGAAATGATAAAATACAAGTATGATACAATCACATAGTTCTTGGTGATCTCTCCCAAAACAAACCCAATGAAAGAGGGGTAAGGAGGATGCCAAGACATGATCCCAATGTTGATGCTTATGATGAAATTGCATGAGGGATCTTAGGGTCAAAATTGGGGTCTTACAGCTGCCCCTATTTAAGGACATTCTAACTGAGGAGGTGAAGGTTAAAATCTTTGGCTTGACTCAGTAGAATGGAGTTAAATAACAATATAGAGAAACAAATTTTGGTCCCTAAGAGACCTCATGATGCATATGGTATGAATGCAGAAGTTAATTCTCTATGGGGATATATTGCCACAAAGGAAAAAGAAATCAGAGAGACCGAAAGTCCGCAGGAGTATAATGCATTCCGTAAGGAAACTCATTGGGGAGACAGAGACTCTGGGGGTAAAAGGGAATTATGTGTAGGCCATGCTACGACTCAAAACTACTAGGGGACTAGAGGGATTCCACAAAATGGAAAGACTCAGCCGGGGAAATAACAACATCTGCAGGGGACACGAGCAAGTCAGGATAAAACTGAGGTACTCGACTCGTGCAGGGGAAAAACGATTTCACTAAGGAAATGCGCACTCAACTCAACTAGGGAAGAAATAAAATTTCAACACAGGAGGAGCATAAATCTATTATCTACTACCTGTTACTGGGTAAGGAGATAACAAAGATCTGACAAAGAGGACATCCGTAATTGGTTAGGATGAACATATCAAGGATGACTCGCTGGGAACCGCCAGGAGGGAGTATTCATTACCGGTTACTTGGTAAGAATATCCTTGCTAGGGGAAACTACGAAAAAAAGGATTTAAAACTACCAGTTACAGGGAAGCAGACCAAGGGTGAGAGTGTCTGTCATCGGTTAGGATGAACATATCAAGGATAAACCCGATAGGAAAGAAAATCTATCACTGGTTAAGATGAACATATCAAGGATAGACATTCCCGGGATTGTCAAGGAGGATACCCGTCATCGATTAGGATGAACATATCAAGGATATACCAACTAAAGAGAAAAAAAGGGGAATTACATCTATCGAAAATTGGATAGAAAACCGTCGGAGAGAAAATCTATCATCGGTTAGGATGAACATATCAAGGATTATTTCTGCGAGGGGACCAAGTAGGATTTACAACTACCTGCTACTGGGTAGAAGACCAAATCAAAGAGAAAATTCGTCACCGGTTAGGATGAACATATCAAGGATAGACTCTGAAAAGGGGAGCAAAAATAGGAATTACATCTATCACTTACTGGATAGAATACCAAAGAAGAGAAAATTTGTCACTGGTTAAAGTGAACATATCAAGGATTGACTCCGTAAAGGGGAAAAAGTAGGATTTATAACTAGATGCTACTGGGTAGAAGACCACTCAAAGAGAAAATCCGTCACCGGTTAAGATGAACATATCAAGGATAGACTCTCTGGGGAACAAAGTAGGGATTACAACTACTTTTTTACTGGGTAGAATACCAAAGAATGAGAATATCTGTCACTGGTTGAAGTGAACATATCAAGGATAGACTCACGCGGGGGAAGGAAAGATATCTGTCACCTAGTTAAGATGAACATATCAAGGATATACTTCTGGGGACTCCACTGAGAAGAAAAAAGGTAATTTTGCCGGGTATTGGGCAAGAAGTAACAAACTACAAACTAAGAAGAATATTACCAGTTACTGGGTAATAGACTCTTAAGGTACCAAAGTATCCATCTAGGTAAGAGCTAGAAAGAAAACGGGCAATCAAGACTCCACCCAATGAGGACATAACTCAAAGGGAGTAATTCCATCTAGAAAATTTGCTGGAGAGGAAACTGAAATAACAATCATCCACAAGGAAACAAACTCAGTGGGGACACAGAGAAAGGTTAAAGTCTTTCTGCTTAAGGGGCTGACGCTCTACAATTGAAGGAGGACAGACACCAAATTTGGTATGGGGATAAAGTACCACCATAACAGAGAATGAAAATCTCAAACAAATCAAATATGAAGATGCAGAATATGCAAATTATGAAATTGTATGAATGTACAGGTATATGTATATGTATATATGATGATTATGCTGACAAAAGGATCACAAAGTATACAGAGGTGTCGCAAAGAAATTGAACCACCGGTACAATCCTCGGTCAATCCACAAAATATGGAGACAAACTACTGGAGAACAGAGAGATCAACATCCTGAAGGACTCAAACCTAGCTGAGGACTGAAGGAGATCTGCTGAGGATAGAACAATATCAACTCTTGTGGGGAATTTTAGGTCAACACCATAAAAATGGGAGACAACCCTACAGATAAAATAACAAAAGCTGCTTAGAAACCAGGAGGAAACTCCGACTGGGAGCACGGATACAAGGTGATTGGTGGGGACACCAATGCGATCTACCGGGGAAAATCAAGCATCTCTGATGAATATCCACCTGTTGAGGAAATACGTACTCCACTAGGGAAGGCCAAAATTCTGTTGAGGACAAGGACACACCACAGGGTATCTGAATAAACCAACTCAGCTGGGGATAAAGAAAGAAGTTCCACTGGGGATCAAACACTCCATCGAGGAACTGAATCAACATTGATGTCTAGGGATACCCAAAGAGTTTACTTCTTAGGGGAACCTCAGATGCTTCACACTTAAGGACTTGCTTTTTACTGAAATGCGATTGATATTCCTTTTACTTGCTTTGGAAAAATTCTTGCTTTTATATTTTAAAGAAACTTGATTTTGATTTAAAAATTTTAATTTCAAAATGATCATAATAAAATTTAAAACTATTGGATGAAGTAAATAAGAGTAGAAACAATTGGATAAAAGCTCAACTTTATTTAATAGAATGGTAGTCTGTAAATGACAAGACTCCATAGATTTTACAAAGTTGAAAATGGTAATTTATATGGAAAAGGGTTACATTGAATACAAATGATCCTTAATCCCTCTACCGAATCTTGATATCCACTGTACTCTTGACCGCTACTAGGATGATGAACTGATGTCAACCCTTGTGCTCAAACAAGTCTCCAAAACACTGAAGCTCAGCCGAATGCAGTTACTTGCCATAATCCCTAATTTTTGCATAAGTTGCCCCAAGGTGGGGTACTCAACTTATCGGGAAATTTTTTCTGTTTTATGTCTCTAATTTTTGCCTGGATCTCCCTTCGAGTTTTCAATCCACCGAGACGCTCTTTTTTGCCTAAGCCACCCTTTCGACTTTTCAACTTAGCGAGATGTTCTTTTATTTTTTTAGGCGAAGTATTTCTTGACTGCATCTGCGTTTACAGGACGAGTGAACTTTTCACCATCCATAGTTGTAAGAATCAATGCATCACCTGAAAAGGCTCTCTTGACAACATATGGGCCTTCATAATTGGGAATCCATTTTCCTCTAGAATCTGGTTTGAACGATAAAATCTTCTTGAGCACTAGATCACCTTCTCTGAATACACGAGGTTTGACCTTCTTATCAAAAGCTTTCTTCATTCTCTGCTGATATAACTGACCATGACACATGGCAGTCAATCTCTTCTCTTCAATCAAAGTCATCAACAAGTCTGCTTCATGTCTATCCACGCATCTGAGCAAAACCATGTTGAAGTTTTTCTTGTACAGTATATCACCATTCAAGTAGAAATTACCGGCTAATCTTCTCAAAGTCTTCTTATCTTTCAAAGATGCCCTAGGCGGGTAAATCTGACTTTGGAGAAAACATTTGATGTCGTAATACCACGGATTCTCGTATTTGATCTCTTCAACAGCAAACACATGAGCTGGACTATCAAGACGCATCACAGATAAATTGGGAACTTCGTTCCAATACTTCACTATGATCATTGATGCCAACGTTGCAAGGACATCTGCCATCCGGTTCTCATCTCAAGGAATATGATGAAATTTAACCTTTGTATAGAAAGTTGAAATTCTCCTCGCATAATCTCTATATGGTATTAAACCGAGTTGATTCGTCTCCTATTCTCCTTTGATCTGATTCACAACTAAAGTCGAATCACCGAAGACATCCAAATACTCGATTCTGAGATTCATGGCCTCTTCAAGCCCCATAATGCAAGCTTCATATTCTCCATGTTGTTTGTACACTTGAAAGTCAATCTAGCTGTAAATGGTAGATGCCTCCCTTGAGGAGTAATAATTACTGCCCCAATGCCATTTCCATATTGATTAACAGCTCCATCAAATACCATGCCCCAACGGGAACCAGGCTCCGGACCTTCTTCTAGCAATGGTTCATCACAATATTTCATTTTCAAGTACAAAATCTCTTCATCAGGAAAGTCATACTGCACTGGCTGGTAATCTTCAATTGGTTGGTGTGCCAAATGGTCAGCCAAGATACTACTTTTGATCGCTTTCTGAGATCGGTATTCAATATCATACTCTGATAACAATATCTGCCAACGGGCAATTCTCCCAGTTAAAGCAGGCTTCTCAAATATATACTTGATTGGATCCATTTTGGATATCAACCAAGTGGTATGATTCAACATATACTGGCGCAGACGCTTAGCAGCCCAAGCCAATGCGCAACAAGTCTTCTCAAGCATTAAATACCGAGTCTCACAATCGGTGAACTTCTTACTGAGGTAGTAAATTGCAAATTCTTTCTTTCCAGTCTCATCTTGCTGACCAAGAACACAACCCATACTATCTTCGAGTACAATCAAATACATGATTAACGGTCTTCCTTCAACAGGTGGAGACAAAATCAGAGGCTCAAGCAAATATTCCTTGATACTATCAAATGCTTTTTGGCAATCTTCGGTCCAATCATAAGACTGATCTTTCCGAAGAAGCTTGAATATAGGCGTACATGTGGCAGTCATGTGGGAAATGAAAATATAATTCAAGCGGCCGAGAAAACCTCTGACTTGCTTCTTAGTCTTGGGCTCAGGCATCTCTTGTATTGCTTTGACCTTGGCAGGATCAACTTCAATACCCTTCTCACTAACAATAAAGCCCAACAACTTACCAGAACGAACACCAAAAGTACACTTATTGGGATTCAAGCGGAGTTTATACTTCCTCAAACGCTGGAATAACTTCAACAAATGCTCAACATGTTCCTCTTCATCAATTGATTTAGCAATCATGTCATCGACATAAACTTCAATCTCTTTATGCATCATATCATGAAAAAGATTGGTCATTGCTCTTTGGTAAGTTGCACCAGCATTCTTTAGACCGAAAGGCATCACTCTATAACAGAATGTCCCCCAGGGTGTAATGAATATGGTCTTCTCCATATCCTCGGGTGCCATCTTAATCTGATTATATCCGGAAAATCCATCCATAGATGAAAAGACTTTGAATTTAGCAGTATTGTCTACCAACATATAATGTGTGAAAGAGGGAAATCATCTTTCAGACTGGATTTATTCAAATCTCTATAGTCGACACACATGCGGACTTTTCCATCTTTCTTCGGCACAGGCATAATATTGGCCACCCATTGCGGATATTCAGCAGTCACAAGGAAACTGATATCAATCTGCTTCTGAACTTCCTCTTTGATCTTCACAGCCATATCAGGATGCGTTCTTTTCAACTTCTGCTTGACTGGCGGGCATTCTAGCTTCAACGGCAATCTATGCTCCACAATCTCATAATCCAACCTAGGCATGTCTTGATAGGACCAAGCAAACACATCTGAATACTCTCGAAGAAGATCAATCAACCCCTTCTTAGCATCTAGACACAGTCGACACCCAATCTTGACTTCCTTCACATCCTCCTCGGAACCCAAGTTGACTAACTCAATTTGCTCTTCAAACGGCTGAATAATTTTTTCATCTTGCTCAAGAAGACGAGACAATTCCTCACTCACTTCTACATCACTTTCCTCCTTGGCCCCAAACACAGGGAATTCAAAATTTGGAGAAGGAGAAGGATCATTGTATTCAATGGGGTTAGGAACCAACCTGCATAATGATTTGATATTTTGATTTTAGAGAAGTGAAATTGTGACCAAATATTATGCATATGGACAATTATATTGTTTATTTATGTTTTTTGTGATTACCATTTTCAGAATAAAGAAAAAAGTAAAAAAAAAATCATCAAAGATGTGGATGAATAGAATTAATTTTATTAATGATCAATTTAAAATTCCCAAACAATGTTCACTTCTCCCTTAGGCATAGGAGAAGGATTTTAAAATATAAAAGCAATTACTTAGATCGATGCAAAATAACAGGAATATCAACGGCAGTCCAATTGTTGCATGTCCTTCCATGCGTAACAAAGTTGGTGCAATCTTCTTATTCGCTATCCTCTAGCACAACAACTAAGTGTTGTTCATTGCCATTAATGAACCCTCCGCTACGGAAGCTGAGTTGCATATCTTCAGATCTAACAGCTGATGAGCCCTTCTGGAACCCCAAACCAGTTCTTCCTCTATTATCGGAGACCTCTACCATGCGCCCCCATTGATCAACAACACCTTCTTCAACAATCTTCTGAGCATCTTTCAGAGAGGACATAGGTGCCCCAACTTTCTTCTCAGCAGCAATAGATAAGGCTTGAAACAGAGTTCCAACCTCATCCTCAGCATCTTCATATGAGAAATATGACAAATGGCTAACCAACAGCGCCTTCTCTCCTCCAACAATCACTAGCTTGCCATTCTTGACAAATTTGAGCTTCTGGTGCAAAGTTGAAGTAACAGCTCCTGCCTCATGGATCCATGGCCTTCCCAATAAACACCTGTAGGCCGGGTGGATATCCATTACTTGAAAAGTAATATGAAAATCACTCAGACCTATCTTAACTAGAAGGTCCACTTCACCAATAACCGTTTTGCGCGAGCCATCAAAGGCTTTGACAATCACCCCACTATACCTCATGGGAGCTCCTTGGTAAGATAACTTCGACAAGGTTGACTTCGGAAGCACATTGAGTGACGAACCGGTGTCAATAAGCACGTTTGACAAAGCATCTTCCTTATAGTTCATTGAAATATGCAAAGCTAGGTTATGATTTCTTCCCTCCTCAGGGAGTTCTTCGTAGCAAAAGCTCAGATTATTGCATGAAGTGATGTTAGCCACAATGTGATCAAATTGATCCATAGTAACATCTTTCTCTACATATGCATGTTCAAGAACTCTCTGCAGTGCTTCTCTGTACGCTTCGGAATTCAAAAGCAGAGACAACACGAAAATCTTCGAGGGAGTCTAGAGCAGTTGTTCAACCACATTAAATTCACTTCTTTTAATCAGTCGGACTACCTCATCATCATCATTGGCTTTCAAGTTGCTGGATTCACCAGACTTATCTTTTGAATAACCAACCAGATCTACATTAGGCACCTCCGCCTTCTTACCAACATTTGTTTCTTCTTTATTTTCCAAGAACACCGGTCCAAACACTCGACCACTACGGGTCACCTTCGTAACATCAGCAATGCTCACCACTGAACTGGTCGTAGGTAACGGGACCTCTTGACCATTCTCTATCATCGCAGCATTGTACTGGTACGATACAGCCTTATCATATGCATACGGGACTGACCCGCTAACCGTATTACCAACGGTGATACTGATCTTTGACTGACGTTCTTGTTACTGCTGCTATCATACTGAATTACTAACCGCTCTTGCTGTTTGAAAACGGGCACTATGACATTGACGTCGTCATCTACATGACGAGATTGAACAATTTGAATCATGCCTTCATCCATCAAACGCTGGATGTCCCTTTTCACTACATCACACCCTCTTGGGTTCACACTACAGACAACACAACCATCATGGTCATGTTCACAGTCACTCACCAAACAAATATCTTTGTGCATCTGCACCAAAGATCTTCGGATAAACCGGACATCAAAAACTTTAAATTCACCAGGACAACCATCCACCATATTCACTGAAGAATTCCCATGAGCGGGCAAAGGGTTAGCTTTCACATTAGGTGCGCGGTCTTCAAAAGACACCATACCACTCTTCATAAGATTTTGCACCTCATACTTCAATGGATAACAGTTTTCAATGTCATGCCCAGGTGCACCCTGATGAAAAGCACAACGAAGCTCAAGTTTATACCACCAAGGAAGTGGCTCTAGGATTTGTGGTGGGTTCCTCGGTTGAATCAAGTTCTTGAGAACTAACGAGGGATATAACCCTGCATACGATAGAGGAATCGGGTCAAAAGAGACCTTCTTCCTCTCAAAGTTATGATGTTGATGATGATTGTTGTTGGAATTTTTGTTGTTGTAGGTATTCGTTCTTTATTGCGGTTGTTGTTGTTGATGTTGATGTTGTTGTTGTTGAATCGGTGTTGCTGGTTGATTAGAAAATACTGGAATCACTTATGACACTTGATGATGATGATGTTGACGGGGTGGTGGATTTCTTTTGATTTGAGGCCTTCTCTGCCTCCCACCGGAAATTGAATTTGCTTCACTATCCTTCCTCTTGCTAAAACCACTTCCATACCTCTTACTGGTTGACGCCTTATCTTTTGACAAACGTCCCTCACGGACCCCCTCTTCAAGTCTCATCCCCATATTTACCATTTCGGTAAAATCACTGAGGGCACTAGCGATCATGCGTTCATAATAAAATGAACTCGGGGTTTTCAAAAAGATCTTTGTCATTTCTTTCTCCTCCAAAGAAGGAGTGATCTGGACAACCAACTCCCTCCATCTTTGCGCTTATTCCTTGAATGTCTCCTTGTCCTTTTGAGACATAGACCTCAATTGGTCTCTATCCGGCGCCATGTCCACATTATACTTGTATTGCTTCACAAAAGCCTCTCCCAGGTCATTGAAAGTGCGGATGCTTGCACTATCCAACCCCATATACCAACGGAGTGCAGCACCAGTCAAGCTATCCTGGAAGTAGTGAATATGCAATTGGTCATTATCTGTCTGAGTTGACATCTTGCGAGCATGCATCACAAGATGACCGAGTGGACAAGAATTCCCCTTATACTTCTCAAAGTCAGGCACTTTGAATTTCACTGGGATTTTCACATTGGGTACCAAGCACAATTCAGCAGCACTCTTCCCAAACAGATCTTTACCTCTCAGCATCTTCAATTCCTTGCACGGCTCAAGAAATTAATCTTTCATATCATCCATATTCTCATAGACATCCGGACCTTCAGACGGCTCAGAATGATAGATGGTGTCCTCTACGCGAGGTAGAGTGTACACAACTGGAGGTGGCACGGACATGATCGGGCTAGATCCTGGCATGGAAGCAAAGGTAGGCGCAAAACCTTCTGGCACAAAATTGGGCGGCATTCCCCACGGGAATCTAACAGGAAAGTTCAGTGCGAAGTGGGCGGTGGCAGCAG
Organism: Lathyrus oleraceus; assembly: GCF_024323335.1. NCBI lineage: Eukaryota > Viridiplantae > Streptophyta > Magnoliopsida > Fabales > Fabaceae > Lathyrus > Lathyrus oleraceus. The sequence goes on from NC_066583.1 coordinate 310,477,577, forward strand.
GCACAATAGAGGTAACCACTTCTAAAGTAACAATCCTCGCGAGAGGAGCGACAAGAACTGACTTCATCATGGCAGTCAGTCGGGCGATCTCGTCCTTTAACTCTCTGTTCTCTTGCTCAAGGTGTTCCATGATTCTCTGATGATTGGCTCTGGTGTTGTTCCGGTGAGTCAGCTTGGCTAAAGCACAGAAGAACATCAATCAGACTCCTTGCAAAAACCTGCTTATGCAAATGATGCATGGAATGCAATGCTTGATTATTATATTTTTCAAGAAACTTACTATATCATTTGCAAATATATATATTTAAATGGAAATTGTAACAGTTTGATATGACCAAAAATATCTTTTTATTTATATGAATTGGAAGGATTACACTGAGTATAAAATCAGAAACCAAAATAAAAGATACAAGAGAAAAGGAGACTAGTCATCCTAAGGATCCCTAACAACGATGTCAGAAGATCTGGCTGAAGGCGCGTACTTTCTTCAAATGCGACGGATCTTGGTCTCAAAAGAAGCCTTCATCTGAGTCTTCTCGAGGACAAGCTGGTCAACAATCTTCTTCCAAGCAACGGAAGGCTGAGGCATGCTAGAAGATGAAACCTCTGGCTCTCTCTGTCTCTTCGTCACTCGGTCTTCAAGTAGCTCAATCAGTGCATCTTTGTCCTTAGACTCCAACTGTAACTCTTCATGCTTTTTGCTCAAAGCATGGAAATTCTCTTCCCACATATCCTTCTCTTGCTTCATCTTGATGAGCGCGTCTTCCAACTCCTCTACATCTTGGTTAGGGAGAGTTAATGGCTCAACCACAACCATAGACATAGGTATTTCACAAGGATAAGGCATCTTCAACTCCGAAGCTCTGTTCTTCACCCAAAGAGTGTAAGCTTCCAAAGTTACACAATTGCGCGGACCAAGCTCGGATCTTCCTTTCCTATGAAAATTATGCCAAGCATGCATAATCTTCTACTTCAAATGTTGGGGATCTTTACCCTCTTGATAGAAAAGACCTTCTAACAACATGTTATTAGGTTTGTCTCTCAAGGGGAACCCAAGTTGACGACGAGCCAAAGCAGGGTTATGGCTAATTCCTCTTTGTGTACCAATGAGAGGCACATTAGAGAATTCACCACAACTATCAATAATCTCCAAGCTGCTTAAAGACGGATCATAACAAACTATATCATCATTAGTGAGAGACATAAGTCTCTGAGACCACCTTAGACATTGTTTGTTCTCCACAAAAACAGGTGTCTGAGGCAAGTGTGAAATAAACCACTTGTATAGAAGAGGAATGCAACAGACAATCGTTCCACCACCCTTAGAATTCCTTAGATGCAAAGACAAATACATATCACCCAACAAAGTAGGCACAGGATTCCCAATCAAGAAAAGTCTAATGGCGTTAACATCAACAAAACCGTCAATGTTAGGGAAAAAAGATAATCCATAGATGAGCAACACGAAGATAGCTTCAAAAGCATCCACACTACCAGCTTGAGCAAAAGTGGTAGCTTCCTTGACGAGGAAAATAGATGGAAATCCAAATAACCCTCCTTTCTTCACCCAATGAGCCTCTATCTCAGACTTCTTCAAGTGAAGAGCTTCAGCAATAATACTAGACCGGGGAATCTCCTCCAATCCACTAAAAGGCACTCTACTAGAAACAGGTATCCCCAAAAGATGAGAATACTCCTCCAAGGTAGGCACAAGCTGAAAATCTGGTAAAATGAAACAATGGTAGAGAGGATCATAGAAATGCACTAGCACACTCAAAAGTCCTTCAACTACATCAGTAGACAAAATGGACAGAAGCTTCCCATGACGTTGTTTGAAGTTCAAGGGATCTAATACAAAAGATGCTAGCTTCCTTAACTCTTTCAAATCGGGACATCTGAAACTGTACTTCTTAGTGTTCCTTCGTCCATAATCCATGGTCTGAAAATATTTGCAAGTGATACCTTAGTTCCTTGAAATTTTCGTGTGATGAATGTTATGATGCGCATGAATGCATGAATGCAACAATCACAAATAAGGGATCACACACAAGGAAAACAAAGGTCAAGGGATGAATCAAGTCTTTGTCAAGATCAATCATCCATTTTGGTGGATTATGGTTTACATCTTATCAACACCCAAGTTCCATTGATATTGACAAGACTTGATTGGATCAACCAAGAATCAAGGGTTTGTTGCAAATCACGAGCATGGAGTTTGGGTAAGAACCATCCCAAAGGAGTGAACTAAGGATAAAAATCTGTAGATCATGTTCTAAAAAGTTCCCAGAGTCTTAATTCCATCTATCGGATATTACAAGTTAAGATGACTGACTCATCGACCCATAATATTCTCAAGAGAAACTCGTTTGAGTGTAGTATCGCGTAACAACTGTTATCAAGTCTACACTTGAACAGTTTCTGCACTACGTCCTAAATAGGCCAAGATGGGTTAAATGTTCTAAGGTCCTCAGCTTCTCAGACCCAATTAGAAATAGTAATGCTTAACCATAAATACTTGTGTGACATTTCCAAATCCAAAGGAGTGTCCACTGAGCGGATGAATCTCAAGCCAACTTGTTAAGGACTACTCCACACAAGTCGAACATGACTATACCATCCTCCTATCTTAATTGCACTCAAGTTCGGGTTAGAACTTATCTCACCACTCAGAGATCACCAAGCACAACAAGCAGATTATATCACACATACATATATACAAACATCACATCTATACAAATATATTCACACAAAAAGTAGGCTAAACCCACTGGAGACTACGCTCCAGCAGAGTCACCACTTAATTTCTGTAGCGGGAAATTCATGATTGTCAAGCTATTGACAAGCTAGAGATCAATTAACAAGAGTCACCACCGCGCTTTTATTGTTTCCAAGGGAAAAGGGAAAAAGTACGAAAAAAACTCAATAAGTAAGAAGTTTTCAAATAAAAACTAATAAAAGTCAGAGATTATAGGTAAGGGGGTTGGTTACACAGAGGGAAGGTGTTAGCACCCAAAGTGTCCTAGGTACTCCTAGGGAGCCCTTTTTGTGTGCATATGTATTTTGTACAAAGTGATGTTTACAAACAAAGAGAATGGGGGGATAAGAAAAGAATTCATTAATTATATTTTTGTGTTTAACAAGACCTTCGGTCTTGTGCCTACGTACCAACATAAAAATGAGGGATCAAAACCTCGTAGTTCGTGATACAAATTTCAAAATGAGTGTGTTGATTTTAACAAAATTTAAGTTTGAAAGGCACAAAGACCTAAAATGGTTTGAATGGGTTAGTTCTTTTTGGCTTTTTGAAAGTTTAAGTCAAGTATGGTTAAGTATATTTACAAGTTTGATTTAAGAAAATAAGTTTGAAAATGGAATGGCATAAGGCCAAAGTTTCTATCTTTGCAAAAGTGGTTGAAGTTTAGAACAAAAATAGTTCACACAAAGAAGATTTTTGAAAATGGAGGGAGAGATTTTGAAATTAAAGAAATGGGGAGAAGATGAAAAAACTATCTTATGTACAAAATTAAAAGTTTAAAGTTGAAAAGATTTGACCAAATGGGTAGCAATCCAATAGACAAGTATGTCAATAGAAACCCAGAATTCCCTTGGACTTTTTGAATTAGGCAACACACAAATGGACAATTATATTATCTTGAAGAGCAAGGCATAAAATAAAGATGGCCTCATCCAAGCTTATCCACTTCATGGTCTTCTTCAAAATAGCCCATGTAACAGATGAATTCCATAAGTCACAGGTTCAAAATAATAGCTTCACAATGATCAATGTTGCAGATGAATCTTAGAGAGATCTTCAAAGATGTATCAGATGAATTTCATATTGCAAGCACTTGGTTCTTCAACAAGTTGGCATTGGCCAAGTTCTTTAGCTTAGGAAGGTTGCCTAGATTATAAGTCCTTTGCTCAAGATCAAACCAACAGTCCACTCAAATTTTTTTTAGGGTTTTTGTTTTTATTATGTACATTAATGGTCAAAGACCACGCAAGCAAACAAAATACCACCAATCAAAATATATCACACAATATGGTCCAAATGGACAAAGTGAAAATTACATTTAACATAAACAAATAGAATGATATGTACAATGGCAAATGAAATGAAGTGCTAAAAGTAAATTGCATTAAAGTAAAAGCTTGAAATTAAAAGTTAATAGTTAGTAGGTTAGAGGTTAGTTTTGTTTTGCTTTTTATTTCAAGACATTCTTTGGAGAACACTCAACCCACTTATCACAAGCATGGATCCTTGAACCAAAACATCTTCCAAAGGAAGAAAAGAAGTCCAAGTTTCCACACAATACCATGAAAGAGGGGAGGCTTACAATCTCACTAACTAGAATGCTTATGCCTTTTATGTCAGAAATTTAGCGCTATGTTAAGCAATCGTAATTGGACTTATGTAGAAGTCACAACTATTTGAGGTCGGGCAATAGACTTTTGGTGTTAATGCATGTTGGAGACATAGTATTATGAACTACGCTCATGAAACATGCCACACATAAAAACTATACAAAAGGTGTGGCCTAATCTCATCCATACTCATGTCAATTTTTCAATCAACTAGCATTAGGACTTTGAGATGTCATAGGCCAAATGGAAATGAATGGATGAAGAAGGGGAATTAGATGAAGAGGGGAGGGGATGAATGAGATCACAAATTGGTCAAAGGAGGACTTTTATCAAATTAATATCATTCATTCATTTTGGGAGATGGAATGTACATTCCATCAATCCCCTAAATCCAATGATATTAACTTGACAAAGTCAAATCAACCTTGACCAAGGCCCAACAACAAAAAGAAAACTCATATAAGTCAATACAAATGGTCAACAAAATTTAAATGACATTTATTCAATTAAAAATAATAAAATAATACATTTAATTCAAATATGTTTTGTCCAATTCCTAAAATCTCATCAAAACAGCAAAGAAATGGCCATAAGATTTATCATAGGTCAAACAAGGTCAAAGGACCTTGGAGAAAAAATTTCATAATTTTTGGACATTTAAAAATATTTTTAAACAATTAAAACTAAATGAAAAATCTATTAATTCATGAAAAATATTAATAATGATCCAAAAAATAATTTTAACTCAGGATATGAAAGAGAAAAATATTTGAAAATTTTTGGTGAAAGTCCCATATTTTTTGGATCAATATTAAATTTAATATGAATTATTGAAGAAAAGGCAATTAAAATAAACTTTTAGAAATTCTAAATTACGTGGACCATCAGATCTCCCTCATTAATTGAGGTGGCAGATTTGATGATCCAAAACGCGCGCTCCACATGTTCTCTAGTCAACTGAGTGGCAAATGAGGTAATCACAAGGGACGATCAAGATTAGAACATGAGACATGGATCCTATGGTTCAGAGGTTGGACAAGTCATCGCCAAAGCCGGAGCTCCGGTCATCTTCTCTGGTGAACCTCACCGGACTGGTCAACATAAACCATCACCAAAAAAAGAAACAAGGACATGATCTTAAAGAGAAAATGGCACTGGGCTCGAATCTAACCTCCAATTACTCCAATTCCAAATATATTAAGAGATATGTGGAATTGAAATCTGAGGTACATGAACTGAGTTGCTTCGATTTGACCTCAAAGCAACTCAATCTTCTTGCCTACATTGGTAGGACTTCAGACAACCAAAGAATCAATGGAATTGAGCAAGAATTTAAGAGAATCGAAGAGGTTAAAATTTCTGCAAATTACCTTCAATGGAGGTCTGAACTTGATGGATCTTTATCTGGCTTGTGCTTGGACTCACTTCAATTGCTTGCAGGAAGAGAATGGAAAGGTTTAGAAGCAATGGATTCCTGGAGAATTGAATTCCAAAATAGTTGATATTCAAGCTCAAATTCAAATGAATATATCAGGTTTATCCTATGAGAGTGAAGGGTGTCTTCAATTCTGAGCAATTGAAGCTCAATTTATAGATGAATCATGTGATATTTGCACACTCACTTTCACTTTCCAAAATTGGCAAATGATGATGTAATGCTGCATGGGCATGCATAGGCCCATGAAATGATAGCTGAAGGTCCAAATTTGAGGATCAGATGCTTTGAAGTTAGCTTAGATTGCAAGACACATGTACATTGTTGCTTGAAGATTGATCCATGCCAAATGATATCAGCTTGTTTAAGTCATGCGCAGCCTATGCATTTCAAGTCCAAAATGAATGAATTTGAGCTCTTTGGAAAGGTGAGATCAAGAAGAACAAGTTTGATGTTGAATACTTTTTTATTTGGAGCTTGGAACTTGGAGAAATTTGAGGTGGATGTTTGGAAAAATTTGACATATAAAATTTTTTCTAAGTGTCAAGCCATATGTCTCAATATTCCATCTTGCTTAACTTTTTATGGGAGCTTCAAATGAGAAAAGTGTCTTCATCAAAGTTGTATCTCTCTCAAATACCGTCAAAATGGTCACCAATTTCATGTCATTTGGATTCAAAATGATAGAGTTATGCATTTTTGAAGTTTGGAAAAATCACTTGGTCAATAGTATAGGTCAAAAGTGACCTATAATGTAGCCTCATATCACATGCTCAAAAAATTTGAATTAGCTCCCACTCCAAACATCAAAGTTGAATTATACACATTAAATTTGATTGTGAAACTTGGAAATATTTCATATCATAAAAATTGAGCAAGGTATGGCCTTGGGAATTTGACTTTCAAATTAGGGTTTAGACAAAATGACCTATAATGTTTCAACATAGAAAATGATTTTCCAAGCAAAACCACCTCTAGGTATCAACATGAAAGTTGTTTGAAATGTCATTTATAGTAAGTTTTCTCTTGGAATAATTTTCATATGGTGAAAATTGTAGGAGATATGGTCTAGGGAGACCCAGTTATGATTAGATGAATTCATCTGGCCAACCACCATTAACCAACTTGCTAATTTCCAATTCTCTTGACTTTATTGGCTCATGGTAGATCATATATGCATAATATGTGATTTTTGAAGTTTCCCTTGAGAAATTTGATCAATTGGTGAGATAGCTTGTTGGAGAAGTTACTCAAGATACCAAGTCAAACTAGGGTTTCCAAGGCAAATCACCCTCAAACTCTTGAAGGAAACTTGATCAATATAACATGTAGAGATCATTGGGACTCATATATGATGCTTATAACCATTCTTGAATCAATTCTTGGTTGTGCTCTTTGTTCATGAGGGTCTCAAACCCTAGATGTGAACTTGATGAATCAATGGAGATCATGCCCTTCCTACAAAAGAGTTAGGCAAATACAAAGACATAGTTTTGGTGTTTTGGTTAGTGAAATGATAAAATACAAGTATGATACAATCACATAGTGCTTGGTGATCTCTCCTAAAACAAACCCAATTAAAGAGGGGTAAGGAGGATGCCAAGACATGATCCCAATGTTGATGCTTATGATGAAATTGCATGAGGGATCTTAGGGTTAAAATTGGGGTCTTACACGCCTAATCCTGCTTACGCTGGTGGACTAGGAATAGGTAGCTCTAAGTAGTCATTAATGAGTTATTTCGTGAGGGGTCGATTATAATGGCTTTGTTAATTCTTCGTGGGATTATAGTGATAAGATCATTCATATAAGGCATCAAACATTAACAATAGAGAAATAGGGAATTCTAAACATAGTCTGGCCGCTTTCATAATTTTGTTTAATCTATTATTTACTTTTCGCATCGCAAACTCGAAAACCCCCTCATTTACTATTTTCCATACATTGCACACATTTTTTCATGTTTGAAGGCAGTCCATGTGGACTCAATCTTTTTATTATTGCGACATTTTCATTATACTTGTCGAGAAGTCATCAAGTTTTTGTAGTCCTTGCCAGGGACTATTGATATTTCAACAAGGCGAAGTTTGTGAAACATTTTATTTTTAGTCTTTTTATTTTCATTTTACTTTTTTAATAATCATAGTGCTTCAGAGGTATTCCCTGTTTTTGTATGCACAACTCAGGATCTGCGTTGACACCGTTGGATCCAAAAATTGAAAGAACCACACATGCTATCGGGAGAGCAGTCAGGGAAGCAAATATAGCTCAAGAGATCTGAGTTGAAGATCAACCACATATTTCTTTTGACTCTGAAGAAGAAACCAACATGGTAACTATACCACCCCAAACTATGGGGGATTACTATAAACGAACTAATGAAGGACAGGTTTCAAAAGGGTTTCTACCGGTAGACCCTGCTAACTTTGATATTAAGAATTTTATGCTTTAAGGTTTATGTGACAATCGATTCGATGGGAACACGATTAGAGACTCGTGGAAGCATCTTGCACGCTTCTATAAAACAACTTCAATGTGAAAACCAATCGATGTCACTAAAGACCAGGTTAAATTGAGGTTGTTTAGGTTCTTACTAATTATAAGTGTGAAAGATTGGTTACTTTGCCTTCCAAATGGAACCATTTGAACTTGGAAGAAATTGTAGGACAACCCTAGAAAGATTCTTCACTACTACTCAGCTTACCAAGCGTCGAGACGAAATTGTGAATTTTAAGCAACAGAAAACTGAGTCACTTTATGACTACTGGGAAAGATTCAAACTTTTGTTACATAGATGCCCGAATCACAATATGAATAATATGGAGCAGATGAAAAAATTCATTAAAGGTATCAAGAATGAACCAAAAGTGAAAAACCTTATTGAGAATATGTGTATGAATGAGTATCGTTCAAAAAGACAAAGGTCGGTAAAAATTGAAATTGTAGGCACGCCTAAAGGTATGTTAGTTTTTTATACCCATACTTCTCTTTTAACTCAGATTGAATTGTTAAACAAAAAGCTAGTTGAAAGCAGTTTAGGTAAAGCTAACTTGAGTCAGGTACAAGCACTTTAGTTGTGATTTTTGTGGAAGAGAGCATGCGAAAGAATGGTTCTCTTTGGAAGGGTCAAGTGAAGAAGTCCAATTTGCTAATTTTCAGAAGAACAACCCATATTCCAACACCTACAATATGGATTAGAAAGATCACTCAAATTTTCGTTGGAGCAATAATCAGAATTCAAATTTTAATCAAGGTATACAACAAGGCCAACAAGCTCCGTTTCAAAGGAAACTTTCACAATTGGAAGAGACCTTGCAGAACTTCATCAAAGTAACTTGAAGTATTTTTGATCAGGTAAATAAGAACCATGAAATAATGAGTAGAAACCATGATGCGTCAATCAAGAATATAGAGACACACATTGGTCAGTTATCCAGACAAATAGCTACTTCGATTGCTCTATGTGATCTTAGATCTAGCGTAAATGTCATGCCATTGAAAAAGGATAAAGAATTTAAAGTGGGTGAAATCACACCGAGTAACATAAATCTCACTCCAACTGACTCATTTGTTATTCAACAGCTTGGTATCTTACGAGATGTATTAGTACATGTTGATGGGTTAGTGTTTTGGGGGGATTTTGTAGTGCTTGATACAAAATGAGATTCAGGAGGGTCTTCCATTCTTGGACGGCCATTTTTGGCAACCGGGAAAGAGAAGATAGATGTAGAAACTGGTGAACTTGTCTTGAAGTTCAATAAAGAAAAAGTGATTGTCAAGGTGTATTACTGGACATCGTATGTGGAGAACTTGGATACTTACTAACATCTAGAGGAAAAAGGTAGCAAAGTAGACAAAGGAAAAAGAAGCGAAGTGACCGGCGTGAGGGTATCCCTTGCGCCTGATGTGCCTTAGGCATGGACCGTCAAGCTAATAACAGAAAATAAGCATTTGATGGGAGGAAACCCGTCGGTAAGAATTCATTGTTATGTCGTAGTGAATTTTAATTTTTTAAGATTGTCAATTTTTGTGTTATGCTCTTGGAAGAGAAAATAGGTAAAAGAAGAAAATAAAGAAAAAGCAGAGGGGAAGAAAAGAGAAAGGAAAAAGCTTCAGACCCTGGTATAATCATGCAGGCTATCACACACGTGATAAGACTCCATCACACGCATGATATAGGCATCACGCACGCGATAGTTGAGGAGATTTTGAGTTCCATTGGCATCGCGCGTGCGATATGAACGTTAGTGAGAGACGTTGGAGGTGACTATTGATATCGCGTACGTGATGGAGGTATAATGCGCACAATGAGCAACGACTAGTTGGCCTATAAATAGTGATTTTCAATTCACTTTTTCTCACAATTCTTATTCCACTCCTCTGCTTTCTATTCAATCCTATGAGCTAAAGTTCAGCCTAATTTTCTTCTTTTTCTCTGTGTGGTATTGTTTTTGTTTTTGTTTTTGTAGGTATCATGGCTTCCAAAACAGGACGTGTATCAAGAGGCTCGTCATCAAGGGCTTTCCAAACACCTAGCGCTCCTACCTTCCCAAATCTCAAATTTCTCTCCGAGGCTCATGCGGAAAAATATCTTAAGCTAGTGGATTACCACATTGTAAGGGAAAGAGTATTCGATTTGAGTGATTTACAAGGTTTTGGAGATGTGGAAGAGATTTTGCAACAAAGGCAATGGGTAAGTTTCAATAATCTAATTCATGAAACAAATAAGAGTATCGGTCTATAATTTTATGTGAATGCGACATTTGGAGTTGTGAACTCATATACCTCATATATACGAGGTAAGTATATTCATTATTCTCCTTCTACTAAACTCTCTTTTTAATGTTCAATCTCTTCTTGTGTGTGCTATCATGAATTATAGACAAGAGCACAAAGTCATAAATAAGGAAATGGCCCAGGTAATGTTAGATACTTTTTGTAGGCCAAATATGGCGTGGGTGATAGAGCGTGATTTAATACTATCCAAATCCAGAGGACGTGGGCCTCATTTTTTGTTCAAACTTTAGAGGATACATCTAATCAATCACAATTCATTATGAAGCGGTGTTTAGGTATATTAGCTATTTTGAGAGGTGAACCTATTAACTTGGGAAGGTTAATTGTTAAAAATATCAAATATATGGCTAACGCTGCACAAAAGGCTTGTGGAATTTTTTTTGTTATTAATGAATTGTTCAAGAGAGCATGTGTGCAAGTTAGCCCGACGATGAGATGATCACTCCAAAAGCACCGCTCAACGCTTCGGCCATTAAGAGGTTGCAAAACATGCATCAAGGAGAAGCTGCTCAAAATTATCAATAAGACAACCAACCAAGAAATGATGAAGGACTTAACCAAGCACAACAATAACAACAATAACCATAGCAATTGCAAGGTCAATAAGCATTAGAATTTCATAGAAGAATGAAAGCTCACGCACTAGGGGTTACAAGGTGGATAATTGAAGTTCCACCAACTTTGTATGTTGAACTTCTGAGATTCGCCCATGTGTTTAGAGACTTCTATAATCAGCAAGAAGACTATATGTCAGCTCAGAGCTTAAGAGCCCGATTTATATCAACTGAAGGAATGGAGAATTACTTCACTAACCAAGATCAAGAGCAAGCAAAGAGGACAGAACACATGCACGCAAAATGGATGAGGAAGAAAAATAACTTCAACAACACAATGAATGATATTCATGATCTTTTCCGCAACAATGACATGTAAAAAGACATGTAGTTCATTTTAAATTTTTTGTAGATTTTATTTTTAATTTCAAATGTAACCTAGAGATAAGTAATAGCCATTATAAGTGCTCTTCCCCTTTGTACTATTCTGATAAATGTATTTAGTGAACAACTTTGTAGTTATTTTTTTTATAGATTTACAAGCTTAGCACTTTAGCATTAAACAGATGATCCAAAATAAACTTGATCATCAAGATAACAACTAGAAACTTAAAAGAAGAGATGAGAAAAGAATCAATGAAATTGTACTCAACCTCCAGATACCTCATCTAGTGAGGTTTGAGCCAAATAAATTACAATGTTCACTTTTCTTTCTTTATAAGTGTATCCATGCATTATTATTTTATCTGGTTTGATCTATTTCTGATTAAGTTCATATGGTTTGACTGACACACACTGAGGCAGTTTTTTGTTTATAACTTTGAGCCTTTTTAAACCACCATGTAGTAATAGGTATATCCATTGCTAACCACTTTAAGCTTTAGCCTTTCTTTCAGTAGCGTAGCCTAAAACTCTTAGCCATATGACTTGAAAGATATTTTCTTTCCACCCTCTCTTTGGAGTTAGGTAGAAGTATAGTTCCTAAAGTGTATGACAAAGAATAAGTTTGGGGTTGCTCTTGGAAGTGAGCAAAGTTTTAAGTTTGGAGTTAGGGTACTAGAAAATATTGGCCAAAATTTCAAAATTTATGAGAAAAAAGAAGCGGGAAAAGACACTTCTTCAACAAAAAAAGAGAAATGAAAAGAATGAAAGTATAAGAAGGACCAAAGATCTTTAGTACCGTAAAAGAGGAACAAAGTGGTATGATAATAGAAGGAGAACTAGGCAGCTAACTCCAAAGTTTGAACTTACTTTCCTGAAAATATCCTACCCAAACATAAGCCAAGTTACAACCTGAAAAGACCTCTAATGTATGTGTTGTAATTTCTGTGATGAACTATATTGAAACATGATCATGCTAAGCATAATTGATTTTACATTTTGATTGAGAGATAACCCTATCCATTTAGTGAGTCAAAGTGAGTGGAGAGACAGGTTGAGTACTCGTCAATGTTTGAGGATATTTTCCGAATTTGTCAGATAGAAGTTGGAAGCTAGAACGATGGTCAGGTAAAAGAAAATTTTAATTTGGTGATGTTGGATTGTTATTGTGCAACTTTTTTTCTGTTGAAATGTGTAGTTGCAGGAGAGTTACTTTAGGACAAGCAACGATTCAAGTTTGGGGTTGTGGTGACAGTTCATTATTGCATGAATTTAGTCAAAGAATCGAATCAAAGCAAGGGAAAGATGAGCTAAAATGAAGAATAAAGACCAAAGAATAAGGAAAAAATATCTAAGTCTGAAGATTGTGGACTTGGTGAAAAAATGGGTGAAAAAGGGAGCAAAAGAGTGCAGCTTCGGGAAAAATCACATGCACCATCATGCAACATCGCGCACGCGATAAGGGCCGTAAAAGATACGTTGTGTGCGTAATACAGGTCATCATGCGCACTATGGTCCATTTTTCTGAGCTTTTTCTAATGCGTCTGATCCATTCTTAGCTCTTTTTAAGGGGGATCTTTGCGCTTTGATAAGGGTTACAAAAATTAGAGAGCAAAGCACGATTTGGAGAGCATTAAAGGATATTTTTAGACCATTTGAAGCCATTGGAGGCCATTACTTGAAGGGAATTCATATGCTATTTTCATCTATCAATTGTGGTACTATTATCTGAATTATGAGTAGCTAAGCTCCTCTATGTTAGGTTGTGTTATGATGAACTTATTTCAATATTGTTGGGTAATATGTTGATTTAACCTTTTATGAACCTTTTTATCTATAATGTCATTAAATTGCTTATTGTTCTTAATGCTTTTTATGTGAGATACAATTTTAAATTAATTTTGGGAATTGTTGTACTTACGCTGGTTGAATAGGAATAGGAGATCCCGAGTAGTGGCATATGGAATTAACATTTTGTGCATCGCCTAATCCTGCTTACGCTGGTGAATTAGGAATAGGAAGCTTCGAGTATTGATTAGTGAGTTATTTTATGAGGCATCAGTTATAACGGTTTTGTTAATTATTCATGGGGTTATTGTGATAAGATTATTCATACAAGACATCAAACATCAACAATAGATAATAAGGGATTCTAAACACAACCTGAGTGATTTCGTAATTTTGTTTAATCTATTATTTACTTTTTTCATTGCAAACTCGAAACTCCCCCCCCCCCCAATTTACTATTTTCTATACATTGCACATACTTTTTCTTGTTTGAAGACAGTCCTTGTGTATTCGATTTATTTATTACTGCGATATTATCGGTACACTTTCCGAGAAGTCATCAGTAAACAAAAGAAAAGTTTAGAGAGAGAGTGTGAAAAATGTGAAATGAAATACGATTCTAGATGTTTTGAAAAGAGGGAAAGGACCTCTATTTATGGGCTAGAGGTTGGCTCAAAAAGGAAATTATTTTAAGGCCAATTTATGACTTGACAATCGATTGGTAACATATACCAATCGATTGGCAACATATACCAATTGATTGGTTGCCTTCAATATAATCAATTACCAAGTTAAAAATGGAAATAAAAGATATTTATCCATTACACCTAATTAAGATAATGTACTAATAGTTTGGGACGTATTTTTTAACTAAACCAATCGATTAGTTCAATGTTCTAATCCATTGGCAAAGACAAAAAAATTCCTAGAGCTTTTCAAACAGATTCCAACTCATCTGGCATGACTTCAAGAAAATTTTGAAAATGTTTTCTTTAGAAAAATCAGTTAAAATTTTATTTTCGTGGGTGTGTGATTTAGCCATGCAGTTTTATGAGAATGTCCTTATGCTTTATAAAGTATTCACTCAAACTAATTGACGTAGGGATTTCTTGTTCTTCAAGACTTGTCGGATGCTTACTTTCTTATTGACACTTGCTTGAGTTCTCTTGAAACAAAGCTTGAGTGATATTACATTTGGTAGCCATTATCAGATAGTCAAGTCCATCAAACCCTAATATCCTGGTTTGATTTTTTAACCGCTTATGCATGATTTTTCATTAAGGACTAGTTTTCATCATCAAAAGTTGTTGCCCTTATTAAAGGAATGCCACCTAGAAGTAACCTGCAAAACAAGGTTCCACATTCCCCTCTTTTTGGTGATGAGAGTGCATCTCTCAGGGATGTAGTAAAATAAACAAATGAAATTAGTTGGAGTAATTAAACTCCCCCTCAATTAAGTAGAGGGTATACTTTACTTCCTTAAGAGTACACTTCTCTCCCTTTTATCGAAATGAAAAAGGCGAATAAAGATGCATTGTGAAAAGTATAAATATGCAAACATAGGGAAATCAACATTTAGGAGAGGAAAAACATAGTTTTATTCATTACTTGAAATTGAAAGTACAAAAAGGAAATTTACTGAATTAAAAGTATAAAAGGGAAATTTCATGAAATAGAAGACATGAGGAAATAAGAAAAAAAATAGTTTATCTCATCATCGTCATTCTCGCTTGAAGCCATTGGTGAAATGAGGTTTCTTTTCTCCATTCTTTTAATGAGCTTATTATTCTTGGCATTCATTTCCCTTTGCTCATCATGGATGTTATTGAAGGTGTCTGAGGAGGATGGAGGAATATCGTTGTTTATTAGTTGTCTTGCTCTTCTTTGTAGTAGTTGAATAAGTTCTCTTCCTTGAATGGGGTATCCCATTTTGCTTAAAATCCCTTTCCTATTTTTTGGTGCATAAATTTCGGCTCTTACTCTCTGAAATAATATCCGATGTAGGTCAAGGTTTTTGTGATGAATTCGACATGGGGTAAGGTGATGTTTTTATTTTTTCTATCTAGCATGTGGTAAAGTACAACATCTACCTAATTGTTATCAACTTGATTTCCCAAAAACCATACTGCAGGAACATTTGATTTTGATGGTGTTATAATTGCTTTTTCTTGGGAAAATCACATAATTAATTGTATAACGAATCAACCTATAGTCTGCGCGTATGAGGCCGACACTGAAAGGAGATGATATTATAGACGACGGATCTATTAGTAGAGTGTGAGAAAAAGTATCAAAAGTAAATTCTTTACCTTCAATATCCATTCGATTATAATATTGCTCAATAAGTGGTAGGTTACAAACTTGTGCAAAGTCTTCAAGAGAGGGGTTGATGGGGTATTTATTAAATTCGGACTCTATGATGCCATATTTGTAAGTTAGATTAGCATACAATATTCTTACAATCTAGGTGTACCTTTCGTGAGCTTTCTCAACCACAAAGTGTCTTAGTCCGACAAAATTGAAGGTATCCATGAAAGCGTAATCTTTGAAAAGCTCCTCATCCAAGTAGTGAGCGACATGCAATTACCTATCAACATAGTACATGTTAAAGTTGTTATGTTTAGATTTAGAGGATAAGTTTTTAAAGAAGTATGATGATAAGGGTTTGGAGTAATGAGTTATTTTTTAGACCACTTGAGGTGATGATGAATGATTGAGAGAGCTAGAATCATTTTTTGATGTAATGCACAAATGATAGTATGATGAGATGAGAAGCATGAAAAGTTTACCTCTATATAAAGATTTTATTCCATCAATTTGAAGGGTGTGCCAATTGATTGGAAACTTTGAATTATGTGATTTAGCCATTGCACGTGATTGTTGCATTTATTGCTTGACCAATTACCCGTTGTGAATAGCAACAATGCCTGAAATTTATGATTTTTTAGATGTTACCATTACTACAAATAATATATTTTATGACGAAACTTCCACCTCACCCAACAAAAAATTGAGGTGTAAACTATAGACGCGTCACATTTTAATTTATTTTTTTTAAATACCATATATTCCCCCAGTTTAGCTGGAAACTGAAGGGTAAAGTATTTAGAGGATACGCATTTGAATCACAGCAACTACATTTTAGCATATTTTAAAAAATTTAAATTTTTTTATGTCATATTACCTCGGTTTTGTTGAAAATCGAGGGATAAAGTATTTAAAGGACACTCCTTCGAATCTCAGCAACTACATTTTATCACGTTTTAATTTTTTATTTAATTTTTTATGACTTATTACCTTGGTTTTTCTTAAAATCGATGGGTAAAGTATTGAGAGGACACCTACTTGAATCCCTAGAACTACACTTTATCAATTTTTAAATTTTTTTAAGACCTATTGTCGCGGCTGAAAAATTACAGAGTCGTCATCATCTTTTATTTGTTCCTAATTAACAGGGAAATAATGATAAAGTCTAAAGGTTAAGGGTGAAACCTAGGATTCGGGAGTCAATTAAGCAAGAGGAAGGTGTTAGGTACCCCTCACTTCTATTGTACCTAATGTGAGCCTTCTCTAATTCTATGATTAAGGGTGTTTGTTTGCTAAAGTTGATTATTCTTTTCTTAATTACTTATTACAGGGGATTATTATTACTTATAGAATAATTGAGTTATCAAATTAATATAAGAGAAGTTAATCAGAGAGGAGGACAAAAAAATGTTTTTTGTTATTTTACTCGTCGGAGTGTTACAACTCTGTGCCTACGTACCCTCAGCAATATGAAGGATCAGAGCACCGTAGTTCGTCTAGAAAATATTTGTTGGTTTGTTGTTTTTTAGATTTGAAAGTTCTCAACGCGTCGAGGAAGAGAAATGTGTGATTTGAAAATGCTTTAATGCACAAGGGCATAGGACTTAAGATTTAAATGTGTGAAGGTTGATTTTAATTGATTTCAATTGCAAAGGATTATTATTAGTTTGACTTAGAAATTAGGTCAAATAATATGTATGTTCATAATTGATTTATGAAATTGAACAAGTTAGTGAAAACATGTATAGAGAATTATTTAATATTTTACTTTTGATATTTTTATTCTACTTATTTTAACTAACGTAATTAAACCCTAATATTACCCTAAAATCAGAACCCTAATTGATTAATCATTTAATCACATAATTAACTAATACTACTCTTTTTTCTATTTATTTTTTTGCATCATTTTAAATTATAAGGGAACAATTATAATAAGATAATTAATTTATAAATTACTTTTATTAAACTAATTATACTAATAATATTATTAATCAAGATTAACCTAATGATAATAATTATTAAGAAAAAACATGAGAGAGAAAAGCTAGATAAAATCATGGGGGTGTATAGTTAGTTATATTAGTAAATGGGTTGAGGATGGGGTGTGTAAATAGCAAGCAAGGATAGGTTTATTGCTTCTGAATCCCATGCGTTGAGGGAGCCTGTAGGAGAGAGAGTTAATTATTCATTCTCTGATCTGTATAATCAAGATCAGAGGAATACTAGAGCATGCAAGCTTAGCCCTTGATTGTGATGACTGGTCAAAGTAAATAGAAAGTGTGGTTGTGATTGAAAGTCATCAAGGAATTAGGGTAAGTGTGGATGCATCCTGGGCAACCTGCGTAAGCAAACTGGTTGGTTGGGGGAGTATCATGCAAGTGTGACTTGGACACTAGGGGGGAGAAGTACTTAAGTGGAAAAGCTTCAGAAATTTCAAATTTTCATTTCTATTTCTCTCTCTTAATCTCCACCTTCTCTCACTCTCTTCTCCTCTGATCACCCTCCCTTCGATCGCCTTAGACCACCACTCATAACACCTTGTAAACCTAGTTTTCGGTTGAAGCTCAACCGGAAACTTCAAACCTTCAACCAAAAATTTCCAGATCCTTTAAACATCAAGAACCCTAAGCTCTAACTCCACGAACCTTAACAATCCCATACGAACCCTAACAACTTCAACCCAAAAACCCAAGAACCCTAACCCTAAATTTCTAGAAACCTTCAACCCTTACCCAGATCGAACCCTCCATTAAACCCTAAGCTACAAACTAACCTTTCCTGAAACATAATTAACACATCCTAAACACAAACTAAACATAAGCAAACCCTATATCTATAAATCAACCTCAACCAGAAATGATCAAAGAGCCAAACACAAATGTAAAACAAGCAACATATTCAAACATAATCAAGCAATAAAGCGCAGACAACCAACCTACGGAGATGAGGGATTTTCCGGTGAAAAGGTAACAAATTTTGAACTTTTTTTCTTTTCTCCGATCTGTTCTTTCTGGTTATTATTTATTCTTCTTCTAACTTCTTATCCTTTGCTCTTCTAGAGGCTTAGCTCAAGGGAATTAGTGTTTCAATGTGAAACCAAAAAAAAACCTATGAATCAGAGCTTTTCAGTAAGGGTTTGGAGTTTGCAAATGCAAATAGCCTTTAGGGTTTCTTTATTCTTTTTCTTCTTTCTCCCCATTCTGTTTTAGTATTAGACTTTTATGGATTGAGAAATAGGGTTACCGTTCAATTAGATTATTGTATTATCAAATTTTCAATTTTATTGATGATCTGATTAGATATAGTTAGGAATTAGGATTTTTGGATCTCTGATGTATTTGGTTCAAATTGACTTGTAAATTGTATTGTGTAATGTATCTGTGAATGAATTTGAAATTTTTTGATTGAATTTCAATTTCAAATGTTTTAATCAATTTGATTCCTCTGATTAAGCGTGTTTTAGGGTTTGTGAATATGATTTAACTTTACCTGGTCCTAAAATTGATCAGGTTCACACATTAAAACTAAATAAAATGCAAATGACAATATTCCAGCTAATAAAAAATTATTAATAACCCACAATATTTTCAATAATATCTTAACTATTTGGAATCTGACCACTGAGTAATAATCGAATTCCATACTTTTATTAAAAACCTAATAAAGCCAAATAAAATCCTAATAATCTATTAATTTACTCGATTTAGCCAATAATATTATCTAACCCAGTTAAAAAAAATTCTTAATATATGATGTTTATTAATATTAAACCAGCTATAATATTATTAATAGTCCTATTATTTATTTTATACTATTAACACTAATTAACTTCTTAATACCAAATAAAGATAATGACTTTTAATTAAAAACTTTTCTAGCAAGCTAATAATAACCTTTTAGCCTAAATTTTATTATATCCTTCCAACTATTAAAATCTAAACAAAAACCCTTAAGAGTTCAAAAATAGCAATTATAGTTTAGACGAAAACTAAAAAAAGAAGTCAAAATGACCATTTTTGACTTTTTTTAGGTCATTGGGGTTGGCCAGATGACCTACAAGGAGCTCTGGACATGTTAATGATCTAAGCTCTAGGTTAGGTGAAAAGTGAATGGAAGGATGGTCAAAATTTGGGGTATGATACCTATTACCTCGATTTTGCTGAAAATCGAGGGGTAAAGTTGCATTTTTTTTTATTATTTATGACCAATTTGATGAAAAAATTAAGGAGCGAATCTTTACCGTCCATTTATAAAGTAATAATGGTCAAGACATTGTCAAATCATCAATCTACATAAAACATTAGTGATCGACATGAAACTTTCACTAGCCAATCAAAACGTGAATGCCACAAATATCCATCTTGGATGCAAAGTGCTAAAATTCAAACTGAATTTATTGAAAACAATGATAATGAAAAAAAGAGCAGAAAAATATTCCATGATTAGTTTCTTAACGTAATCTTTTCTCTATTAATTCTTGTTAAAAATATTTAATGTTAGTTAGAAAAATATGAAAGTAACCTATTAATGTTAGTTGTAGTCATATTAGGTAAAATGTGTTGTTGTTATTGAAATTTAGTATTTAACGATTCTATTGATTTTATTTATTTATTGTTTTTGTTGTTTTTGTTGTTGTTGTTGTTGTTGTTGTTGTTTTTGTAGTTGTTAAGATGTAATGTTTAAACATTCCATGGATTTTGTTGTTGTTGTTATTGTTGTTGTTGTTGAGATTTAATGTTTAAGGATTCTATTGATTTTGTTTTTGTTGTTGTTATTGGTGTTGTTGATGATGATTAAGAAAAATATTTAGAACTTGTCAACAAATTTGATGCTTTGCAGATTAAAACGAGAAAAAAATAGGTTAAAAATAAAATTTTATAAACAGAACTTTACCCCTCGGTTATTGTTAAAAACCGAGGTAAAAAGTAGCACAATTTTGAAAATCTAAAAAATGCAGTTGTTGAGGATCGAAACCATGACGAGTGTCACTTCTTTATTTTAAAATTGAGAGGTAAAATGACAGGTTTTCATGTCGTCCTTCGTTACCTCGTCTGTGTAACCGAGGTTATATCCCCTTCGTGTCCGAGGGGAAATGAGGTTATTTGTAGTAGTGTACAATCGATTGGATCATAGTGACAATCGATTGGCTAGCCCATTTTCAGCATATTTTGTTTTTGGCTTATGTCTCGCACTCCTATTTGGCCTTATTTACCGCCCTTATCTAAATAATTGGAAACTCATCTTTTGGTTAGTAAGAAATATTTTATTGAGATAAGCCAAATTAAATTCATCATTTTTAAGGATTAAGCAGAGTCTTCCAATTAATTAACCCTTAAAATAGTGTATACCTATTTTTATCAAGAATTCTTGATAGAGACTTACCATATAGGAAAACACCAATCATATTATGGTGCGTCCTTCTCTACACATCGTTGGATGCGTGAGTTGGTAAAATCAACGAGATGAATAAGTCTATTACAAATATGTCCCCTCAACTGATCAACAAGGATCATAAATATTGAGATATTCTCAAAAAAGTTTGCTTTGTTCACTGTGACTGATATTTTCCATCATGGTTCTTCCTTGGATTAGAGACTTTATAAAAATTGTATACTTAGAAGTATACTACTTCTTTGCATAGCTCAAATGATAATCATTTCGAACTTAGAAATGCAAAGCATACATACAAAACATTAAGGTTTCACATTTGGTACCCACATATTCTTGGGCCCAAGTTCATTAGTTCTAGAAGATCTAAGGTTGTTACTTTTATATCTTTTCAATTTTTCAAAATAAAAAGGCTCTAAATGACCAACTCTTTTACAGTGTGTAAATTTATAAAATAGACGGTTCTTTTTCTTGTGATCTATAACTTTTCTAGGGTTTCTATCCTTTTTAAATCCTAGTCAATCTGGGTTTAAGGAAGGATTTTGACTCGATAAGATCAAGACAGACTTTTCTTTACCTTGGGTAAACTTACCTAGGGTTTCATGCAAATCATTGACTTTCTTTTTCGGAGAGACACAAGTCTCACATGTTTTTATTAAGTTTCTAATTTTATTTATTTCTATCTTTAATGATTTATTGACTTCCTCAAGAGACTTTAAAGACTCCTTAAGATCTAAGTTGTGTTCTTTCAATTTATCACTTTCTTTAATTAGTTGAACACTCATTTTAAACAGTTGTTTGTGACATGGTTTAGTTACCTGAACAATATCTACCTTGTAGGTTACTTTTAAGAAAACTTCACCTTCTTCGTTGGAAGAAGATTTGTTTATATTTTTCCCCGAGGTTGATATCTCCCCTCCTTATCTTTGTTCGAATATTGAAGAAACTTCTTATTCTTCGTTGTTTTTAAACAAGAGATTCCTTCGTTTGATGTTGAATCTTTCGAAGATTATTCAACTCCTGAATATGTTCTTTTGAAGGATTCTACCAGATTTGCATGATAGGAGTATGACAAAGTTAATGATTCTCCGGTCTTTACTTCTTCATCTTTGAGTAATTGAACTATTTCATCCAATTTCTCTGCAATCTCCTTCATCTTTTATTTTTCTTGAAATTCATGAAGGCCCTCATCTTGTGATTCAAGGATTTGATTATATTTCTATTTATTTTCCTCGTGTGTTCATTTTCTCTTGTTCGATACTATGAGAGACTCCATATATCATCTTAGGAGTGTCCCACGTTTCATTGGCGGCATTACATTGATGAACATAGTAAAATTTACTTTCATCTAGAGACATTGTTATAAAGCTCTTAGTTTTATAATCTATCTCAAACTTTTTCTTTTCCTCTTTGGTACAAAGGGAATCAGGTTTATCTACCACTTTTCCATTTACTTGGTAAGTATGGATAAATGCACAATTGATTAAATTTTCCCATAATTCATGATTGATACTTTGAATAAAATTACTAAGCCTAACTTCCCAAATATCAAATCTACTATTATTAAAAGGTGGTGGTGTGTTCAGAAAGGAACTCTTGTTGGAATTCATCTTCTTCTTGAGATGATTAGTCCTTTAATAGGACTTATGCTATAATACCATTTATTGCACATGTGACTTCACACACAAGAGGTGGGTAAATTGTGTGTTTCAGAAAAACATGGTTAAAATTTTTTTTTGATTAAAATCAATGTTTAAAAACATTGTGAATTTTTTTTAAAGATTAAGCAGTGGAAAAATAAAATTGAAGAATATAAGTGCAAAAATTATTGAGTTAAGGGAAAAAAGGAAGACACTGGAAGTTATAAAGGCTCAGTCAAACAAAGAAAAAAAGACCTACTTCTATCCCAAAGAATTGATCTTGAGAGTATCCAATAACCTTAAGAGCTTTTAGTAAGTTAAACTCTCGAATCCCCTTATACAAGGGAAAATGAAGCTTATAACTAACTTCCAACTAAACAACAAACTATGGAGTGAAGCGGTGAGTCTTCCTTCCAAACAAAGAATCGAAGCGGTTATTCTCCTTTACACAAGAATATTGGAGTGGTTAGTTTTCAAGCTTCTAAACAAACCATGGGAGATTTTAACACTAGGATGAGCTCTCGAACCTAAACCTTGGTTTGTACCGGGATAACCAATAACTTATGATATTTTATCCCCGGGATGATCTCGAATCAAAACAATCTTTTGGTATCGGGATAAGCTATAACCTAATCTTGGTTTTATCATAGTCTAACTAAGAACCTATGAGATTTTACCACGGGCTAATCTCGAACCTAAACAAGAGAATTTATCACACAAATCTCAAACCTAAGCTTTTTACAGGTTTAGATTTGAACCTAAACAAATAGTCCCTAATTGGATAAAATGTTCAACCAAGGTATAAACAAAAGTTTCTCAGTGAACTTACAAATCTACCCTCCCATAATTACAATTTCCTCACTCGCAAAAAGACTTTCTCGAAAAGCCCTTCAGCTAAATTCTTAGTGAGAGAAAGTAAACAAAAGAAAAGTTTAACGAGAGAGAGAGAGAGAGGGTGAGAAGTGTGAAATGAAACACGATTCTGGATGTTTTGAAATTAGGGAAAGGACCTCTATTTATAGGCTAGAGGTTGGATCAAAATGAAATTATTTTAAGGCAAACTTATCACTTACCAATCGATTGTCAACATATACCAATCGATTGGTTGCTTGTATAATAATCGATTACCAAGTCAAAAATGGAAAGAAAAGATATTTAGTCGGTACACTTCATTAAGATGTTGTCCTAAACGCTTGGCATGCATTTTTGAATTGAACCAATTGATTGGTTCAATATGTCAATCCATTGGCAAAGATAAAAATTTGCCTAGTGCTTTTTAGACAACTTCCAACTCATCTGGCACAACTTCAAGACACTTCTGAAAATGTTTTCTTGAGAAAAATTAGCTTAAAAAATATTTTTCGTGTGGGTGTGATTTAGACATGCACTTTTACGAGAATGCCCTTATGTTTTACAAAGTATTCACTCAGACTAATCGAGGTAGGGCTTTCTCGTTCTTCAAGACTTGTCATATGTTTTCTTTCTCACAAGCCCTTTCTTGAGTTCTCTTGAGATGAGCCTTAAGTTATATTCCATTTGGTTTCCATCATCAGATAGTCAAGTCCATCAAACCCTAAAATCCTAGTTTGCATCTTTAACTGCTTATGCTTGACTTGTTATTAAGGTCTAGTTATCATCATCAAAAGTTATTTTGGGTCTCTCAGCAAAAGTCTTAGGTGGTGGAATCTATGGGGGATTGGGATGGGGACGTCTAGGTTTGGAGATTTAGGAAGTGGCAAAATTTTCTTGTTTGGGAGGAGGATCTCCTTGGGGATTTAATTTTCATGATTTCGGGAGTGATTATGTGTGGACATAAAGATGCTTGGCTTTTGAAACCATCTCTAACTACGGGATTCTTGGTCAGTTCTATGTATGACACTTTAGTGGCCTTGGCTAGGATTAGGGAAGTCAGGTTGGAGAGGATTTTGAGGGGGGGTTTATAGGATTTGGAACATTTGGGAGCCTTTTGAAGTTGTTATATTCTCTTGGAAGTTGATTAAGGATAAATTGTCTATCAGGAGAAACCTTTGGTGGCACAAAGTTTTTCCATATTCGGTCTTTAAGTGGTGTTCAGTGTGTGGTGGGAAAGAGGAGTCGGAAAAACACCTATTGTCCTTGTTAAAGGTTGGTTATGCTATTTGGGATAGAGTTTTTAGGTGGGTCGGTCATCTAAGGCCTTTGCCACACAAGATTCTAGGGTTTCTTTAGTTGAATCAGGGGAGTGGTTTTGGGAAACATGTGTCTTTAGGTCTTATATCGATCTGGCATACTGTGGTCTAGATTATTTGAAAAATTAAGAACAAAGTTATTTTTTGCAGGGAAATCTTACACGTGGAACACTAGATGTCGGTGATTATTAGCTTGTCTTTGAAGTGAGTTCAAGCCAATGTGTTAGGCCTTACCATTTCTCTAGTTGACTATGAGTGAAACCAACTCAAGTGGTTTGGATGTTAAGGGTGTGTTGGGAGGCAAACTTCCCTCCTTTTTGTTTTAAGTAGGTTGTTGTATCTTCCTTATTCCAGCTTGTTCTCCCTAGAGATTTGTCTATGTCGATTTCCCCATGTTCTTCTGGCCAAGTGATTAGGTCGAGTGTTTGTGAGTGGTTGGTATAGTTATTTTGGTGGTTGTTTATGGTTTTTGACTTATTTTTTATCTTTATCTTTGCCCTGGTTGTTAGCCAGGGCGGTCGCTTTGAGCACTTCTGGTTCTCTTTGTGTATGATTTTGTATTCGAACTCTTCTTGGTTCCTTCCTTTTATTTATAATATATGATATCCGTTTTACTATTAAAACAAATCTCTCAAGATTTAAAGATAATTTTAAATTTTTTCAATAAAAATAAATTTTATAGATAATTACACTTATCTCTCCTAAAATTTATTGAAATAACACTGACACTCTAATTTTAAAATATACAAAAATTTCTCTCAAATTCTCATAAAATAGATAAATATCTCTTTTATTCATTAGGATATTTTAAAATTAAAGAGAATTCCAATTCTATATTTTTAATAGACCTTAATGAATGTTCACCTAAATTTATAAAAGTAAGAAGAAGATTTCATATTTTACTAAATTTTACAATGTGGACTTTTAAACCCTTTTAAAAAGATTCATACAAAACTCATCTGATCTCATCTTTCATTCATTTAAAAAAAGAACCCTTTTTACTAAATTTTACAATGTGGACTTTTAAACCCTTTTTAATAGCGTTTACACACCATTAGCAGAAGAAGACACCAAAAATATGTAATTTGACAAAATAAAATTAATTTTCATAAAATAAAATAAGCATTACATAGATGATTTTAATATAAAATGCAACATTACACTTCAATATTCAGGTGGACGTTTAACATCTTTATAGTATCTTTGAAATTTTAAGCTTAACGAGTACACATCTCTTGCAAATATTAAATACGAAATTCATAATCTTCTAACTTACACAGACAATCAAAGAATTGTGAAGCTCGAATATTGTTCATCGTCGATTGACAACAGATGAAAGATTGAGTTCCGCAACTTTGAGCTCAAGACGGGTGCAGATATAAGGATTATGTGAAATACATTTTTCCGTTTCGAAACAAAAGCTTCGCTCAAGTTGGAAGCGAAATTTCAAGATCAGTCGAAGATTTTGTGAAGATGTTGAAGCGTCCACCTGGATATTGAAGTGTAATGCTGCATTTTATTTTAAAATTATCTATGTAATGCTTATTTTATTTTATAAATGTTAATTTTATTTTGTCAAATTACATATTTTTGATGTTTGTTTTTTGTACTGATGCGTAAACGCTTTGGAAATGCATCTACGAACATCTACTGGAGATGCATATCCGATATATATAAAAAAATGAATTTATAGGACATTACTCAAAATGACTTACGTTAAATATGTATTGGTTGCGTCCAAATATATATCTCCAAAAACTAAAAGATATTTTAATATTTTTGGATAGTGTGTAAGCACTACAAAAGTTTCCTTAAAAAAAATTATAACCTTGAAATATCAAGATTCATGAGCAAAGCCCAGAGTATCAAAAACCCAAATATCACTATTGATGTTCAAAGCAACCAAACCTTCGATATAAGAAAGGTTTGAAAGGGATTTAATTAAACATTAATACAAAAACTAATAATGGTTTGAATACTTTATCCAAATTAAACCAAATTATAAAAACTTTGAAATGCAAGAAATCCAAAAGTCTTTAAGGAAAATGGCTGCTTAAGGCCAAAAAAAGTCCTCTATACATTTCCATTGTGAGCAGTTAGATTTCATATATTTTCAATCAAAAAGTTGACTACTAAGCCTTCTTTAAAAATAAAAAATAAAAAACACTTAGATTTTATAGTCATAGCAAGGAATCTGATGTTTTACAGATGTACATGCACCAGTGGACTTGTAATTAATTAATTAAACCTACTTTTTTTGGAGTGTGCCTTGTCAAAGGTACTACTTAATTACTTATAATATTTTCATTGGTTGAGGTCAATTTTGTCATGGTTGTCAAAGTAGCAAAGAAAAATCCACGATGTGGTTAGGTTTGTTCTACTTCTATATGAGAATCTCCTAATTAAAAATGTGTAGTGAAAATTTTTCATTACCTAATCCTACCCTATGCATTGTGTGCTACTTAAAGATTCTTATGTCATTGCAATTATTTACGTTATAAATGATTTTTTTTCACGTTTAAACTAAGTATGTTTGACCCATGCTGCTGTTTGATTGATGGATTAATTAATCTGAAAATTAATTATTATAAATGAAATAGTGATAACACATTGGAAGAGATGGGTGTCTTGCCAATGGCAACATCAGTGAAGAAAATGATGTAAGGGGAGGTAGTTAGAACAATCATATTCATAACTTCAATCATTCTAGGAGTTTTTATTTATTTTAATTCTAAGAGTTACTATATACTCTACTCCATTCATAGCATGAGTTAAAGATTATGAACTATATTAAATTGATTTATTTGAGTTTATTTATTAACAAGTTTTTAGATATTGTTTAAGAGATTTTATTTAAATAGTTTATAATAATTTTTATAAATTTTGTTGAACTTATTTTAATAATTTTTCAAAGATAGTTTATGAAAACAATTTATATTATATATAAGAATAATTTAAATTTATTTTATTTTTTATTATAAAAATAATTTATGCAAACTTATTCATAAATATTTATTTTAATAAGTATTTGTGTTATAAGTTGAAAATAACTCTCAACCGTAAATCTTAACTGTATTGGTTTAGGATTCAGGAGTTAGAATTTAGAATTTTTCAATTTTAATGAAAGTGCTCTATTCAACCTCAATTATGTTGGTGGAGTTCTCACCAGTAAAATAAGGAACCAATTGATCAAATTATCTTTTAAAGATTTCATAGAGATTTACAACTTATTTTGTACTAGTTCAAATTACAAAACTATGGAGTAAATGTTTTTTCTTATACCCTTGCTACTATCTCTTTCCTAATAAATTCAAACTCTAGTGTTCTTTCTATATTCAAGATGGACAAAAGGCTCATATACATCCATCTCATTCATTATGTGATAATCTATGTTTTTGTCCTAAGGAAACACAACTTTGGGTAACTAACCATAACTGATATGTGTGTGGTTTGGTTGCAGGATAATAAAGTATAAATAATAGGGCTAGTGCCATGATCCATCATAGGATGGATAGAAAAAAATAATATGTGGTTAATATATTGTGCATTGATAACAAAAATTTTAGAGTATTTTTTGTTCAACTTTGAGGATGAATAGTC
Source organism: Lathyrus oleraceus (assembly GCF_024323335.1). NCBI lineage: Eukaryota > Viridiplantae > Streptophyta > Magnoliopsida > Fabales > Fabaceae > Lathyrus > Lathyrus oleraceus. The sequence goes on from NC_066583.1 coordinate 310,506,003, forward strand.
AGACAAAGATTACAAATCGGTATATGAAGTAATGAAATAGGAAAAATGAAAATAATAATTATTGAATGTGTGCTGACTCACAAGCCTTCCAAGAAAAAATAAGTTTCAGAAAGTCAATAAGCTCCACCTCAACAAGGAGAACCTTAAATTCTAGAAGAGTTTGATTATGAGATCACTCAGATTATTCCTACATAAGCCCTTCTCAACACAATCATCAAGAGGCAAAAGAGGACAGACAAGAAGATCAACATCCTAGCTCATTTGCTCGCTCATAATGAATTTGAGTTGTCTCCTAGAGTGTTGAATGATGAGGAGGAGGATCCTAAGTATTCATTCCTTAGTTGTTTTACTTTTTTGTTTTCTTCTTTATGCTTTCCTATTGTATTTGAATTCTATCCTTTTTAATTAATGAAGTTTTTGCTTTATTTAACTTGTGTTTTTTCTTCTTTATATTATGATTTATGTGCTTGAATGTCTTCCTTATATGTTTATTTTTCTCCCATCTTATTGATAATTTCAAAGGGAGAGAAGTGAAGTTGCATATCTCTGCTACATTAAGGAGGAGACTATGCATGTTTCTGTTTATGGTTTTGTTGCTTGTCTTCTAAGCTTCATTTTGGTTTTAGTTTATATCATAAAGTCTCCTCTTCAATTACACATTTTTGGATTGAGTTTTAGATATGTATTTTAGCGTGCATAATAAAACAATTTGTGTTTGAATATGAACAGTACGTTTTAAGTCAATTAGTCAAGTTTTTGGCACAAGAACCACATTTGAGATTGGTTCAAGTTATGACACAACTATAATCTCAAAATATCTTTAAAAACTTCAAATTTTGAAATTTTGGGTGTGTGATTTGAATCACGCAACCCTGTGAGTCGAATTAAATCAAAGAGAAGGAAGACGGGAGTATCTATGAGTCTGTGAGTCGAATCACAAGTCGTACATGATTCGAATCATGAAACCCTATGACTCGAATCACAACTTATACATAAGTCGAATCACAAAATTCGTGTCAGCCCCTATCTTGTTTGATTCGAATCATGGCTTGTTGATGACTCGAATCACACATAGAATGAGCCGAATCGTAGATTACTCTTGACTCGAATCATAGCAAAATGGGTTTTTTGTTAAGTGTAGATCTTGTTCCATATTACTTTGCCACTTGACTCAAATCAAACCTGAATATGATGAACCAATCTCTAGGGCTTTGGACAATTAAGATTGGGATTTAATTTGGATTTGTGGCATTAGGGTTCTTGGAATATTTAGCTCTGGTTAGGTCCTTAGGTTCTCAATTTCTGGAAATTGGATGGAGAGTTGAGTAGAGTGTGAAAAGCGGATCCTAATGATGGCTTCAGTTGTTGTTTTAGGGACCACCGCCGCCGGGAGCGACGTCCGACGGGGTGGCTCGAGCGGGCGTCTGGTGAGCATTTTAGAGGGAAAGGTCGTGTGATTCAAATTTCAAGGTTTGGACTTGGTCCTTGTTGGGCTTAAGTTTGCCAAGTCCAGCATACACCTCCAATTCATGTTGGCACCCCCCCCCCTGGAGAATTATTTTTCGTGTGGGCATTGGTTGTGACTAGGCCCATACATTGATGGCAGTTGCATTTCCTATTTACACCCCCAACTCAGGCATTTCCAATGGCCCCTCAGAATTAGGCCCATACGCCTGAATTCTTGTTCACACCCCCTTTTGGCCCAAATCTCCATTTTTTGTTACATTTTTTATTCTTATTTTGTTTTTTAATTAGCTTTTAATTAGGAAATTAGAATTAAACACAATTTAGGAATTAGTTGAATTTTAGTTTTAATACAATTTTAGAATGATTTAGAAGTAGATTAAATTAGGATTAATTAGGTTTTAGTTGCCCTTTAGAACTTAGTTAATTTCTAAACAATTAGATTAAAATCATGCTTTAGGACTTAATCGAATCTAGACTATTATTAGACTTTAGTTAGAATTTTAGTTTGTGCTAAATATCATATTTTGAAAATTGACCATTTTACCCTTTTAGGGTTTATTTTGGTTTTAACCATAAATACACACTCCTTTAAGAATAGAATTAACATAGAATTTTAATCAAGATTTTTGAATAACATTAACATGCTCCCCTAGGATTTCAACATAGGTTTTTAATCAACTTTTATCAATCATAACATGTACCCTTAGATTAGCTTGATTAATTATAACCATTAGATTAGGTTTTAACCTAAAATTCCAAATCATTTCAAGCACTCTAATTCAAATTGATCAAAAATAATTTTGATCAATTAAATCCTTTGAACTTGTATAATCCCACAGTCTAAAGTGAGTGACCAAAATACCCTTCGTCACTTAATAAGACTTTTATTCTAAGCTGTAGAGCTTGAAGCCTTAAGTCAAGATCTTCAATCAAGGCATCCTCAGTCACACCAAGCAACGGATTATACAAGATAAATCTAAGGTCAACACTCGGTAAATACGATTCAAATTGTACGAAACGAGCCTTAAGTAATAAGGAATGATGAGATATAGTCTCTCATATCCTTTTCTAGAGAGACTTTGCGTATGGGGCGTAGGCCCCAAATATTCAAAGCGTTCTCCCTTATTCATAGACTTTAGTGCAATTCGAATCGATTAAACTACCAAGTCTTATTCATACAAAATCAACATCAACACAAGGATCAACAATGAAGATTCTTCACTAGTAACTTGTCAGTTAAGGAAAGTAGCATGCGTTACGAGCCTTAAGTAATAGGGAGTGATGAGACGGAGTTTCACCTATCCTTGTCTAGAGTGACTTTGCGTATGGGGCGTAGGCCCCAAATATTCAAAGTGTTCGCCCTTATTCATAAACTTCAGTGTGATTCCTATCAATCGACTATCAAGTCTCATTTTCTCACTCTTCATTCTATTCATTTCAATTCAATCATTCAATAATCTCTTCTTGCCTCCAATCACCTTGTTTTTAGTCGTAGTAGGTTGAACTATGAAAGCTCTGATTTCCTTATTGCACTATAAGGGTATGTAGGCAGGAGAACCCAGTTTCTTCGTGAGCTACCCTATTTATAAATCATTCTTCATTCATTCTATCCATACCATCTTTTTGAGATCAATCATACTTCTCCTTGGACTCCTTGTCTATCCTTTTAGGACGATCTAGCGACAGTCCACCTCACCAATTGAGAGTTGTTTGAGACTACGCCCAAACACTTAATTCAGTCTTTGTTTTTGGCTTTATCCTATAGTGGCGGTCTTACTAGCCCACGTACTGGTAAATGCCTACCTTGCTCTCTGATTCAGAGTCTATCTCCTTCTTAGATCCAAGATACTACTCTTATTTGATCTCGAATTGTTCGATCCCCATCCAGTGATACATTATCCCTTGTACTATACAGTACTGCAATCATTCATTGAAGTGGTGTTTGTCTTGTGAGTTCCCGTTGCTTAGACAAATATCTCTCTCCTTATTTCATGGCAGTTAACCTCTGAAATTGGGTTTGTCTTGTGAGTCCCTGTTGCTTGAACAAATACCTTTCTGTTACCATTTTGTTGGTACAAAATTATACTCTTCGTCATTGTATGTCTCTCTCTCTCTATTTTCGTGGTTCCGAACTATGATTGCTCTGACTTTCCCATTGCACAATGAGAATACGTAGGCATGAGGATGTGAATCCTTGGCGAGCATACTTCTAATTATTCCTCTTTCGCCTTAGGGCACCATCCATGTCTTTCATAATTCATTATCTACCTTCGATCATAAATCGTTTACCTAGTGACATATTATTCCTTTGATGTCGAAATACACTTTCTTTGGAATTCCATATACACCCTTTTGGGACGTCTAATGAATAGTCTGCATTTCTACCTAGATTTGTTTGGGACTGTGCCCAAACACTTAATTCTTTTTTTTTTTTGCTAATCACCTTATAGTGGCAGTCCTGCTAGTCCATGTATCGGTTAAAGTTATTTCCCTCTATGGTACAAATCTCATTTCTCTTATGGATTCCAATACACTTTCACCTTTCGGTTTCAAACAATACTTATTCAGTCACTTGTCACCAGATATTCATTTTCGTGGCTTTGATCACTTCACTTCATTCATATCCACGATGCATTCATATTCTACCTTCCTTCACTCCATGTGATATACCAGTTACCTTTGAGCCAAACATAATACCTATTTGTTCTCCTTCTTGCATCACCTTGTGAACCAATAGATGTTTAGGATTGTGCCCAAACACCTATTTCTTCGTCTTTTTGGTATTACTCTATAGCGGCAGTCCTGCTAGCTCGCGTACTGGTAATAGCCACCTTACTCTTGGGTTAATCTTTTCACCCTTGTTGGAGTTAAAAACACAATTCTTTGGTTCAAACTATATTTTGATCACAATCCTTTTCATCTCCCACCTCTAGTTCTTTGAACTACGGAGCTCTGAATTCCTCATTGCACTATGAGGATACGTAGGCATGAGGGTCATAATCCTCACCGAGCACTTTATCTATTTCTTTCTTTTCCCCTCATTCTTTTGCGAATAATCCTTAGATCTAACACCTATTCGAGAGAGAACAATCAAAACGGTTCCCATGGAGTACCATGGATGTTTGGGGTGCTAATACCTTCCCCTTACATAACCGACTTCCTTACCCAGCATATCTCTTTCCCTAGGGTTTTATCGATGTTTTTCATTTCCTTTGGGAATAAATAAATTTCAATGGCGACTCTATTGTATGTTCGAGCGTGCGATACGTTCGGTTATATTTCCACTAGCTTCACATATCTAGATTGCACCCATTCAGCTTCATCGAGATCTGCTTCCATGATGACTCTTAGAGAGGGAATTTCAACTTCAATAGGCAAAGCAAACTCCATTCCATATACAAGCGAATAAGGAATTTCCCTAGTAGAAGTGCGTATTGAAGTTCTATAGCTATACAAAGCAAGAGGAAGAATTTCATGTCAGTCCTTATACGTCTTGACCATCTTCTAGAAAATCTTCTTGATATTCTTGTTAGCTTGCCATTCATCTTGGGCTGGTATGGTGAAGAGTTGTGATGCTCGATCTTGAATTCTTGGTACAACTAACTCATCATTTTGTTGTTGAGGTTACTGGCATTGTCAATAATAATCTTGCTAGCAACATTGTAGTAGCATACTTGTTCTTTCTTTATGAATCGTGTAACCACTTGTCTTGTAACATTCACATAGGAAGCAACTTCAACCCACTTTGTTAGTCAATGGCAACTAGGATGAAGCGATGATCGTTAGAAGCTTTCGGTTCGATCATACCTTTCATGTCAATACCCCACATGGAGAAGGGCCAAGGAGAAGTCAAAACATTCAATGGAGTCGGAGGAACATTGATCTTGTCACCAAATATCTAACATTTGTGACATTTCTTGACAAAGTTGTAACAATCGACCTTCACGGTTGTCCAATAATAACCAGCTCGAAGGATCTTTTTGGCCATGGCGGGCCCTTTAGAATGTACACCTTCACAACCCTCATGGATGGACCTTATGATCGTGCTTGCTTCGTGTCTATCCACGCATCTGAGCAATACAGAATCATAATTCCTCTTATATAACACATACCCATTCAGGAAGAACTTAGCAGAAAATATTCTCAAAGTATTCTTATCAGTGATGTATACTTTCTTGGGATACTCTTGTTTTTCCAGATATCTCTTAATGTCATAGAACCAAGGCTTATCCTCAGATTCGACCTCCATTGCTAGACAGTGTGTTGGTACATCCAAGTGGTCAATGCGGATGGTAGGTGCTTCATTCTTCCACTTGACTTTAAACATGGATGCCAGAGTATCTAGAGCATAGGCTAACTGATTCTCTTCCCTCGGGATATAATGAAATATGATTTCATCAAAATATGGAATTAGCTTTACCATATGTTCTCTTTATGGAATTAACTTCTTATCCTTAGTTTCCCAGTCTCCTAGAAATTTATTGATCACTAAAGTAGAGTCTCCATACACCTTAAAAATCTTGATTCTTAATCAATAGTTGCTTCAATATCGTAGATACATGCCTCATATTTTGCCATGTTTATGGTACAGTCAAAGCATAACCTACCGGTGAATGGGATGTGAAAACTAGTCGGAGATGTGATAATTGCTCTTATCCCAAGACCTTTTACATTAGAGGCACCGTCGAACACGAGGGTCCACCGTGATCCTGATTCGGATCCTTCGTCGGGGCCTGGGATATTACAATCTCGAATGAACATGATGTCCTCATCATGAAAGTCAAATTTCATCGGTTGATAACCCTTCACGGGTTAATGGAAAGGTAGTTAGATAAGACGCTCCCCTTGATAGCTTTCTGTGTTATGTATTGGATGTCATACTCAACTAACAGCATTCTCCACTGGGCAATTCTTCCACTAACAACGGGCTTTTCAAAAATGTACTTTATTGGATCCATTTTGGATATCAACAAAGTTGTATGGAAAATCATATATTGTCTTAGGCGTTGAGTTGGCCAAGCTAAAGCACAACAAGTTTTCTCCAATAGTGAGTATTTGGTCTCAAACTCGGTGAACTTCTTGCTCAAGTAGTGGATTGCATGTTCTTCTCGGTCTGTGTCATCATGTGAACCCATTACACAACCCATTGATTCATCTAATATGGTGAGATACATGATTAGTCGTCTACCTTGAACAGGTGGTTTCAAGATCGATGGTTCTTGCAACTACTGTTTTATTTTGTCAAATTCCTCTTGACATTCACTATTCCACACGGTTACTTGATTCTTTCTTAACAATTTGAAAGTTGGTTCATAGGTAGCCTTCAAATGAGAGATGAACCTTGAAATATAGTTAAGTCATCCAACGAAACCTCGAACTTCTTTTTCTGTTTTGGGAGCTGGCATGTCTTGAATGTCTCTGACTTTATCAGGATCAAACTCAATATCCCTTTGAATCACAATGAACCCCAATAAATTTCCGAATTTGGCCCAAAAGGTGCACTTTGCAGCATTCAATCTTAGTTTTAACTTCCGCAGTCTGGAAAATAGCTTTCTCAAATGGCCCAAATGGTCATCTTCAGTATTGGATTTTGCAATAATATCGTCTACATAAACTTCAATCTCTTTGTGGATCATATCGTGAAAGAGAGTCATCATAGCATGTTGATATGTTGCCCTTGCATTCTTCAAACTAAATGGCATGACTTTATAGTAGTAAGTTCCTCAAGGTGTAATGAAAGTTGTCTTTTCCATATCATCTAGAGCCATCTATATTTTATTGTACCCTAAAAACCCATCCATGAAGGAAAAGACTAGGTTTTGAGCAATATTGTCTACCAGAACATCAATATGAGGCATAGGAAAATCATCCTTCGGACTCGCTTTGTTAAGATCTCGGTAATTCACACACATTCTAACCTTCCCATATTTCTTAATAACCAGACGATATTAGCAACCCACCGAGGATATTCAACAATCTCTAAGAAGTCAGCATCAAACTGATTTTTAACCTCTTATCTAATCTTCAGTGCCATGTCAGGTTCTGCGAAGTTTCTGTTTAACCGTACGACATTCGGGCTTGAGCGGTAAGCAATGTTTAACAATATTGGTACCAACTCATTGTGTACATGCTCGGTGAGGGATGCCCCTATCTTAACTTCTCTTCTGACTTCATCGGAACCCAGATTGATTACTTCTATCAGATCTTTGTGTGGCTGAATCTCTTTCTCTTCGTGCTCAAGAAGCCTTACAAGTTCAATCGGTACTTTACAATCTTCTTCCCTGTCATCTTCGTCTTGGTATATCGGAAACCCAGATTTATAGTGAACTTCATCCAAGTTGTTTTCAGTGGAATTAATTTCTCTCTATGTGTATAAGCTTATTTTAGAATGAGATTTTGAAAAAAGTTTTTAAAATAAAACGAAACTTTTGCCATTTTATTTTAGTGAAAAAGTAAAAAATACATAAATAAAAGGGATCTTGATTTGAATGTAAAATAAACTGCCTTTCATTGATTTCATAATGTGTTTAAAAAAATGGAAACCCTTACAAACTATCCACATATCTCGGGCAAGGGCAAAGGATGAGGAAAAAAAACAAAATGCATTACATCTCTTTTGAAAAGATCACAGGGACTATAGTTGTTGTCCAATTGTTTAGCTTGAATCCAGGAGAACACTTGCGGATGAAATCGGAGACTATTGGTTTGCTGGAGCTTACACCACCCACCACTTCTATGGAAAGACCATACTGGTAGCATGCGCTGCCGAACTGAACTAGGTTGAACTTCTTGCACCCCCTTGCACTTGGATGACGGGAAGTAGGATGCTAACCAAGACCAAAGTGGTCATGCTTTTTAGCTACTTTCATAATCTGACCCGAACCGGAGAGAGGGCCCTTCTCAAGAGTCTTCTTAGTTTTAGGTTGTGGGTTTTGTTATTGGCAGCATTTTGTTAAAACTAGTGAAATAGCAACATGTTGGACAAGATGTCTTGACATGCTTGTACCACATCGTGGCGTGCTGTGGTTTTACATTCTTGGAAGATTTGTTTTTTTAGTGTGAGATTAGTGAAGAATCTTTATTGATTTAGTTCACGCATTTTACGGTTCAAAGTGCTTATTTTAGAAGCTAAAAGATCGGTTCCAGTTGTTCCGCTTTTCTTAAGAAAGGATGTCAAAACATTTAAGGAAACATTATATTTGATTTGATTCTGTAAAAGATTAGGCAGAACGGATGTCAAAACATTTAAGTAGACATCATATTTGATTTGTTTTGGATCTACTAATTTTTTAGCCCAGAGCCCATGCTATTCTGGGATATTTAAAGGACGATTATAAACCTAATAAAACAACTAAGATGCATATGTGATAGTCTCTGTTAGGGTTTAGTTTTTTTTTGTGACCCATTCAAGTATCACTTAGATGCTTAAATTGGACATAGTTTTTTGAGTTGTAATTGTGAATCACTCATAAGCTTTTAAGCAAGAGTGGATTCTGTTTCATTGGAAGTGTGTCTTCTGTTTATTGTTAGAAGTTTCTATCATTGTTGTATGATTAAAGGGAAGTGAGAAGGGTCTCATATCTAGGAGGGTCTTAGATAGAAATTCCAAGGGTTGTGATTATGTGAGAAGTTTGTAAAACCAGAGGTTGTATAGAAATTCAAACTAATATTATTATACTTGATTTCCTTCCTGGCTTGGATGCCCCCAGTTGTAGGTGACGTTGCACCAAATTGTGTTAACAATTGACTTGTCTTGTTTAGTTCCTGCTATTTACTTTAACACTGTAATTGTTTCTGGTGTGACATGTCTTGATCCTGGTGTTGTGACATCGTATATGACATCTGTTATTTGCATACCAGAATTTCAATTGGCATCAGATCAGGCACCCTGTTATGTTTTGGATGAGCTCCAGAGAGATATTTTCTGGTACTATGGACAAGGAAGAAGGATCTCTCAACATACCACCTATTCTGGATGGCGCCAACTATGATTAATGGAAGGTGCGTATGGTGTATTTTCTAATATTTATGGATAGCAAACCTAGAAAGCAGTTATCAAAGGTTGGGAACATCTTGTGGTGCAAGACAAAGATGGGAAGGACACAACTAATTTGAAGCCCGGAGAGGACTGGTCTAAGAAAGAATATGAACTTGCTCTTGGAAATTCCAAAGCCTTGAATGCTTTATTCAATGGAGTTGGCAAAAAAATATTCAGGTTAACAAATATTTGTATTGTGGCCAAAGATGCATGGGAAATCCTCATAACCACTCACGAAGGCACATCAAAAGTAAAAATGTCAAGACTTCAACTTCTCACCACCAAATTTGAGAATCTCATGATGAAAGATGATGATTGTATTCATGATTTTCATAGGAATATTCTTGATATTGCCAATTCATCTAGTGCCTTGGGAGAGAAGATGTCAGAGGAGAAGCTTGTTAAAAAAATACTCAGGTCTTTGCCTAAGAAGTTTGACATGAAGGTCACATCTATTAAAGAAGCATAAGACATCTGCAACATGAAAGTGGAAGACCATATTGGGTCACTTCAAACTTTTGAATTGGCTATCAGTGATATAGCTGAAAAGAAGAACAAAAGCATAAATTGTATCTCCAACACTGATGATGAAGAAGTTCAATGTGACATGGAGACTGATGAAGGGATTTCTAATGCTATTGTGCTTCTTGGGAGGCAATTCAATAAGGTGCTAAAAGGAAGTGACAGGAAGCCAATACCAAATGTCAAGAACATGTCAACGACATCAATAAGAATAATGACTTTCAGATAAAAGAAAGAACAGAGGAGAATCCAAATAAAGGAAAAGGTATTCAGTGTCATGAATGTGAGGGTTTTGGTCACATTAGATATGAATGTCCCACATACCTCAAGAAACAACAGAAGAGCTTGTCTGTTTCTTGGTCTGATGATGATTCTGAAGGTGAACCTGATGATGAAACTGCTAAGCATGTTATAGCTTTCACTGGTAGATATGAATCTGATAAAGATTCATGTGATGAGGATATCTCTTATGAAGAATTGGTTGTCTCCTACAGAGAACTATGTGCTAGAAGTGAATAGGTTTGTAAGATAAGAGAAAAGCATAAGAGAATCATAGCTCAACTGTAGGCTGAAAAAAGAGAAACTTTTATCTACTATCATTGATCTTGAAAATGAGGTAACCCTTTTGAATTCTAAACTTGAAAACATGACCAAATCAGTAAGAATGTTGAACAATGGATCTGATGTGTTAGATGAAATTCTTCAAGTTGGAAAAGGGGATAGAAACTTAAAAGGTATAGGTTTTGATTACCAATCTCTGAAAGGAAAAACCCATGTGACAAAATTTATTCCTCCAGAAAGGAAGTATGAGCCTATGATGTCCGACCAAATGTTACAACATCCTACCAGACATCAGGAAACTCAAACTAAAGTCAAGTTTTTACCTTGGAAATGTCATTACTATGGTCAATATGGACATATAAAGTCTTTCTGATACAGACTATATGGTTATCCAAAACATCCAACATATCCTAGGGCTAATCATGTGATGATTAAAACTAGAAAGGAGTGGAAACCTAAGGCTCTTGATACTTGTCTTATAGTCTATACTACTTTCAGAGCATCGTGTAGAGAAGACTGGTACTTTGACATTGGATGTTATAGACATATGACATGGATCAATAAGTATTTAATGGACATTAAGTCTTATTCCACCAGTTTTATTACTTTTGGTGATGGAGGTAAAGGTGAAATTAAAGGGATAGGAAATTTAGTGTACTGTACTTCCTAGACTTGATAATGTTCTTCTTGTAAAAGGATTAACTGCTAATCTGATCAATATTAGTCAGTTATGTGATCAAGGTCTAAAAGTTAGCTTTACCAAGTCAGAATGTTTGGTTACCAATGAGAAGAATGAAGTTCTGATGGGGGGGAGTTAGGTATAAAGACAACTGCTATTTATGGGTACCATAACAAACTACTTATTCTTCCACATATTTAATGTATATGGAAGATGATGTCAAGGTTTGGCACCAGAAGCTTAGACATATGAATCCAAAAGGTATGAAGAAGATTATGTCTGAATAAGCTATTAGAGGTCTATCAAAACTCAAAATTGAGGATGGTAAAGTCTGTGGTGAGTGTCAAATTGAGAAGCAAACCAAGATGTCACACCTGAATTTGCAACATCAGACTACTTCCAAAGTTTTAGAACTTCTTCATATGGACTTAATGGGGCCTATTTAAGTTGAAAGTATTGGTGGAAAGAGGTATGTATATGTGGTTGTTGATGATTTTTCAAGGTTTACTTGGGTGAATTTTATCAAAGAAAAATCAGACTATATCAAGGTATTTTTCAAGTAACAGATATGTCCAAATCCTTGTTGTGGTTGTGCCCCTCGGCTGGAAATTCTACTTCATTAAAACCCAAGTACCAACTTACAATGATGTTATCCACTATATCATCAAATTGACCAACTGTAATGTATTGCATCATGTGGGCATTGTTAAGAACTTTCGGCAGAGCCTTGCGGTGAGCCTCCGAACTGAGTAGTAATGACAAGGTTCAAATCTTGGAAGGAGTTTGACCTAACTGGTCAACAATCTTGAAATCACTCTTCTTGATCAGCTTAAGAAACTTTTATCCCTCTTCTCTAGTAAGCTTTTCAATATATTGTTGTTCTTTGACTGCTTATTAACCCTTAGAAGTGGTTGCTTCAGCTATGCTACTGGAAGTACCCTTTGTCATGAAGGAACTAGACATTTTAATTGGAATAGTAGGAACAACCACAGATTCCCCTGCCTGAGGAGGAGAAGTAGGAGCCACCAATGGTGCTTGAATCACTTTAGGAGTATACTTTGGCACAAACACTCGACCGCTTTGGGTCATCCCATATATACCTGCTATGTTGACAATTTTGGTATCAGAAAAATGGATCTCTTTTCCACCAACAGAGATAGTTGCATCATATTTCCAGGGCATAACCTTGGGATCCTAGTAAGGAAGAGAAGTGGGAACACGGATGTTGATATGTTGTATTTTCTTCTTTGAAGCCTCAATCTTCTTCTTTCGATACACAATCTCAATTGGCTCAATGACATACACTTCTTCCACGACTCTAGCTCTTGCAAACTGTAAGACCCCTTGATTCATCAACTCTTGGAAACAACCATTGAGTTCTTCACACTTATCTGGCTCGGTCTTGCATATGTCACATTTGTCATGAACACCAGCCAAAACACCATGTTTCTGTAAGTTTACTGAGATAACGGGTAATGGAGTCCTCAGATTACCCACTAGACTGGCCACTTTTTTTTCCTCTTCAAGAACTGTGTTAACTGTTAGACTACCATGATTGGGAAATGAATTGTTCTTCACACTTGGCTTCTCCTCAGCGAAAGACAAACTATCTTGATCGATAAGTTCTTGCACTTTGTTCTTGAACACAATACAGTTTTTGGTTGAATGCCCAATATAGCTTGCATGGAAAGCATATGACACATTGGGGTTGTGTCTTGCATTATAAGGGAACATTGTCGGTGAATCTCTTTAGGAACAATGGCCCCTACGTGCACCAGGTAGGAAAATAACTTAGTGTACAGTACATGTATCTTTGTATATTATGGATGCCTTTGATTTTGATTTTGATTCTGACCTTGATTATGGAGATTTTGATTTTGATTTCTATTGTTTTGATGTTGTCTTTATGGAGCCTGCCCCTGAGGAGGTTGTTGTTGTTGCGGGGCCTAGGGAGGCTGCTGGAATTGTGGTTGATATTGGAAAGGTTGTTGTTGGAACTGAGCAGCGGATACATATGGATAAGGAAAGTACGGCGTGGGGACCATAGGAGCTTGGCATTGAGGAACACTTGTCGTCACAACATTTGTTTCTCCTTCCTTCTTCTTTGCATAACCACTCGGAAGCTTCCTGGCTAAAGACTGTTGATTCCTATTACCACTGGAGATCTTTCTTGACTTAAGCCCACTTTCTATTCTTTCTCTAATCACGGCTATATCAGTAAAGTTGGAAGATGAACTACCAACCATATTTTCACTGTACAATCCTTGGAGAGTTCCAATAAAGATATCTACCAATTCTGTATCAGATAAAGAAGGTCTGACTCTTGAAGACATCTCGCGTAACCTATGTGCGTACTCTTTTAACTTCTAATTAGACCTTTATGTGAAGACAAGTTTCCTACATGTTTTTGATGAAGACAATATTTCAAGACTCTCCATATCAAAAGAAGGAAAAAGAAAGATCCTATCAAAACCTTGCTCAAAGACGTTCACGGATCAAGTTAAGGTATATGAACTTCTTGACAATATACTCCTAGTGCTCAAAAGTTTTTATCATGCATTATGTGCTCATTATAAAAACTTTTTCTATCATGATTTTTGTTTTAAAATGATGTTTAAAACATTGCATATTCAAAAGCATTTTAACTAAGAAAAAATTTCAATTTTTTGTCTAGACCAATCGATTGGTCCTGTATGTCAATCAATTGATCAAACTTTCTATTTTAACATTTTACGCTTTCAAAGTTGAACCAATCGATTGATTCCTTGAAGCAATCGATTGATCCTAGTGTATTTTTCAGTTTTTGGCTTATGTCAATCGATTGGTCATATGTGTCAATCGTTTGATGCTGGGAAATTTTTGAAAAAAACTGAATTTTATTTCTTCACTCATTACACCATTTCATCATAAGCCTTCATGGCAAAGCTTTACATCTTTTCATCAATAATTCTCAGATTTCTCTTTTAACCATTGCCATGTTATGTTGAAAGGATGCATTCATACTATAAATACTCTTTATATTTTCATTTCACTTTCACTTCTTTCAATCAAACTACAAAATCTCTCTGCATTCATCTTCATCTAAATTTTCATATACAAATACTTTTGAAAATATATTTTCATGTCATTTTCTTCAAAAGTATTCTTGAGCACTTAGAGATTATTTTGTCTTGAACCTTCATATTGTGAAAGAGAAGAAGATTCTAATCAATTGATTAAAATCTTGTCCACTACAAATATTCATATTCATTCAAAATTACTCTGTAAAATCCTAAGTACCAGGGATTGTTTGGTATTAAGGTGTGTTGCTTATCGTCCAGGATTGTTGGAGATAAGTGTCAAGAAAAGGAAGGATTGTTTTATTTTCTTGTGATTTAAGTTTTCAAGAGGATTGTTCTTGATCACTTAGTTAGAGGCTTATTTTAGGAGATATAACAATAATAAAATCTCTTACACATTGTAAGGGGACTGGAGTACTCTCAAGTTGTGAGGGAAACCAGTATAATTCCTGGTGTTCTTTACTTTCCGCTCTTTACCGCTTTCATCATCTTATCAATCCAGAAAAGAAAAGAACCTTTATCCACCAAATCAGAATAAATTTTCTAAAGTCCTAATTCACCCCCCCCCCCTCTTAGGCTCATTCCTAACTTACATTTGGCATCAAAGCAGGTTTTGGTAACTTTCTCCATAGATCCAGACGATGGCTTTCGCAAGCACAAACCCAGTGTTTAAAGATGGAGGTAGTAGCAACAAACCACCTCTATTTTCTGGAGAATATTCCGACTTTTGGAAAATCCGTATGAAAGCACATTTAGAAGCACAAGGAGATGGTATCTAGGAAACCGTAGAAAATGGTCTGCATAATCCAACAAGTGTGGTCAATGGTGTTGGCACCCCAAAGATCAAAAGCTAATATGATGAAGACGATAACAAGAGAATACTTAATGAGAAGAAAGCCATCAATATTCTTCAAAGTGTATTAAGTATGGACGAGTTCTCCCGCATATCTCAATGCAAATCTGCAAAAGAAATATGGGATACTTTGGTGGAGACTCATGAAGGAAGCACTGAAGTTAAAAGATCTAGATTAAACACATTGAGTCAAGAATACGAAATGTTCAGAATGTAGCCCAGAGAATCCATTGTTGCTTTGCAGAAAAGATTTGTTCACTTAACGAATCATTTAATTTCTCTTGGAAAGACCTTCACAAATGATGATCTCAACCTTAAAGTGCTAAGATCCTTGAGGAGAGAATGGCAACCTAAAGTTACGGCTATATCGGAGAAGAAAAGTATTTCTACAATGACATCCGCATCATTATTCGGAAAACTCCAAGAACATGAACTTGAACTTGGACGACTTGAAAAGCATGAAAATCAGGAAAAGAAATCCAAAGGAATTGCTTTGCAAGTATAATCAAAGGAAGAAAAAGATGAGGCCACATTGGAGGAAGATGAAAATTTCATGCTCCTTGTTAAAAGGCTTGGTAAGTTTTTTGGTAAAAATGACCAACCTTTTCATGCAAAAAGAAATAAACATTTCAGGAAAAGGGAGGATTCCACTTCCACACAAGAAGTCACATGTTATGAATGTGGAAAGCAAGGTCATATAAAGCCAGATTGTCCAAGACTCTCAAAGAAAGGAGGCTTTAAAGGCAAGAAGGATTTCAAGAACAAAAAGGCGTATGTTGCATGGGAAGATAATGAGATAAGTTCTTCATCCGAATCAGAGAGAGACGAATGTGCAAATTTAGCATTAATGGCTTCACACCACTCCGACGATGAAGAAGATGAGGTTAGTAGCAACTTTTCTCTTTTCGATAGTGATGCACAAGGTGCTATAAATGAACTTCTTAAGGAATGCAAAATTTTGTATAAAACTATATCATCTCAAGAGAAAACAATTTTATCTTTAGAAGAAAAAATCGTGACAATTGAAAAAGATGTCAACGATGAAAAATAAAAGATGATTAGTGAAAAACAGAATTTTGTATGTAAAAACTGTGAGTCACTTTCTTTCCAAATTGTCCAATTAGAAAGAGTTTTTGAAAGATATGAAAAAGGACAAATTGGATTGGAAGGAGTCCTTAGCCAACAAAGATATTCAAATGATAAAAATGGTCTTGGTTACTCAAAGTTTTCCAAACCAAGTTCCAATAAAATTGTCTTTGTTAAGGCTAATGACCAAACATCCAAAGAGAAAGTAAACAAGCCTAAAGTTGTTCATCACTATCCTAAAAAGAAAAGATTTTCTAAAAAGAAATCTTATGTTCCTAGATATATAAGCAACTTTGAACCTACTTATTTTTATTGCGGAATAATTGGCCATACACCAAATGCGTGCTATGTTAGAAATTTAAGCATAGCAAGTGGGCATTATGTATGGGTAAAGAAAGGCACTAATTATGAAGGACCCAAAGAAATTTGGGTACCTAACACAACTTAATTCTGTTTTGTAGGTATGCTTGAAAACCACATCAAACCTTTGGTATCTTGACAATGGTTGTTCCAAGCATATGACGGGAGACATTAACAAATTTTCAAATCTAGCATTGAAGCCCAAGGGTTATGTCACATATGGTGATAACAACAAAAGGAGAATTCTTGGCATAGGAAAAGTTGGAGCACCACCTTTCACATCCATTGAAGATGTCCTTTATGTCAAAGGACTAAAGCACAATCTTCTAAGTATTAGCCAACTTTGTGACAAGGGCTTCAAAATCAAGTTCACCAAGGATGAATGCTTGATTGAAGATGAATTCTCTCATGAGGTAAAACTCAAAGGTACAAGAATTAATAACATATTTATGATTTCCCTTGATGATGTTTCTTTGAAGGTAAAATGTATTATGGTGAGCAATAATGAGTCATGGTTGTGGCATAAGAGATTCACATACATTCATATTGAACACTTGAATAAGCTTATAAAGAATGATCTTGTTATTGGTTTGCCCAAGATAAAATTCGTCAAAGATAGACTTTGTGATGCTTGTCAAAAGGGAAAACAAACCAAATCAACTTTCACATCAAAGAATGTGGTGTCCACTACAAGGCCATTACAATTGTTGCATATGGACTTGTTTGGTCCATCAAGAACAAGAAGCTTCAGAGGTAATGTATATGCTTTAGTTATTGTTGATGATTTCTCTAGATACACTTGGACTTTCTTCTTAAAGCAGAAAAATGATGCATTCAAGGCGTTCAAGAAATATGCGAAGCAAATCCAAAATGAGAAATTTCTAACTATTTCCTCCATAAGAAGCGACCATGGTGGAGAATTCCAAAATGCCTCCTTCGAAGAGTTTTGTGAAGAACATGGAATATTTCATAATTTCTCGGCACCAAGGACTCCTCAACAAAATGGAGTGGTGGAGAGAAAGAATAGGTCACTTGTGGAACTTGCAAGAACAATGCTTAGCGACTCAAATCTTCCAAAGTACTTTTGTATGGATGCGGTAAACACGGCATGCTATGTAAGTAATAGAATTATTATTAGACCTATCATGAAAAAGACCCCTTATGAACTCTTCAAAGGAAGGAAACCAAACATCTCTTACTTTCACATTTTTGGATGCAAATGCTTTGTCCTCAATAATGACAAAGACAATCTAGGTAAGTTCGACGAGAAGTCCGACGAAGGTATATTTCTTGGATATTCTCTTACTAGTAAAGCCTATAGAATATATAATAAAAGAACTTTAAAAATTAAAAAATCTATGCATGTTACTTTGGATGAATCTAACCCCTCCAAGGAGGATATTTTTTTGTGTGATGATGATGATGATGTTGTAGAAGTTCCTCAAAAAGATACTTCAAGTGGAAACAATGATGATCATCCAAAACACCAAGATGAGAAAGATCAACAAAAGTCAAATGATAATGATCTACCTAAAGAATGGAGAACTCATCGGGATCATCCAATTGACAAAGTCATTGGTGATATTAGTCAAGGCGTTGTAACAAGATTGAATCTTAAAGATACATGTCTTAACATGGTGTTTGTCTCTCAAATTGAACCTTCCAAAATCACAGAGGCCTTAAATGATGATCAATGGATTCTAGCCATGCAAGAAGAACTTAATCAGTTTGAAAGAAATCAAGTATGGGATCTAGTACCTAGACCAAAAGGTAAGCATGTTATCGGTACTAGATGGATCTTTAAAAATGAGCTAGATGAAAATGGTATCATTGTAAGGAACAAGGCAAGATTGGTAGCCCAAGGCTATAACCAAGAAGAAGGTATTGATTTTGAAGAAACTTTTTCCTTGGTTGCTAGACTAGAGGCAATTAGATCTTTGTTGGCATATGCTTGTTCTTTGAATTTTCAGTTGTACCAAATGGACGTTAAAAGCGCATTCCTAAATGCATACATACTTGAAGAAGTGTACATATGTCAACCTCCAGGATTTGAAGATTTCAAACATCCCAATCATGTGTACAAACTCAAAAAGGCCTTGTACAAATTGAAGCAAGCACCAAGGGCGTGGTATAATAGGTTAAGTAATTTTCTTTGCGAACATGGGCTCGAAAAAGGTAAAGTTGATACTACTTTGTTTATCAAAAGAATTAACCATCATACTATCCTAGTGCAAATTTATGTAGATGACATCATATTTGGATCCACAAATGAATCCTTATGTGAAGAATTCTCAACAATCATGCAAGGAGAATTTGAAATGTCCATGATGGGTAAGTTGAAGTACTTTCTTGGGTTGCACATCAAACAAATAAAGGATGGGATATTCATCAATTAATCTAAATACTGCAAAGAACTTCTCAAAATATTTGACATGGATGCTTGCAAAGATATAGCCACTCTGATGGGATCAGAGACATATCTTGATCAGGATGAATCTGGAACACCAATTGACATCACTAAGTATCGAGGTATGATTGGTTCCTTGTTATATATAACGGTTAGTCGACCTGATATTATGTTTAGTGTTTGTTTATGTGCTCGATTTCAAGCATCTCCAAAGGAATCTCATCTCTCTGCTGTAAAGAGAATAATGAAGTATCTAAAAGGAACATCCAAGGTCGGTTTATGGTACCCCAAAGGTAGTATATGTAGTCTTATTGGTTTTTCTGATGCAGATTATACAGGATGCAAAACAGACAGAAAAAGCATGAGTGGAACATGTCACATCTTTGGAAATGCTCCAGTCTCGTGGTCGTGTAAAAAGAAAGCGAGTGTGGCTCTCAGCACCGCTGAAGCAGAATATATCGCCGCTGGTAGCTGTTGTTCTCAAATTATTTGGTTAAAGCAACAACTTCGCGACTATGGTATAGACCTTGGAAGCATTTCTCTCAAATGCGACAACACAAGTGCAATCAATATTTCAAAGAATCTGATAATGCATTGAAGAACCAAGCATATAGACATACGTCATCACTTCCTAAGGGATCACGTCCTCAAAGGCGACATCGAAATATCCTTCATTGATAACCAAAATTAACTCGCAGATATCTTCACTAAACCATTGGCAAGAGATGCATTCTATAAAATCAGAAGGGATCTTGGTATTTTAAGCGAAAGTGACATTTAATCGAATCAAGGTCCTTAAATGGTTCACAAACAAGGTACATGCACTCTTTCAAATAAATCTATTAGTTATTAGTTAATACTTTTTTAATATTTATTAAAAATGTTTTTCTGTTTAAAGAGTGTTTGTTGATGTGTAAACTTTAAGTGTTTATCAAAATTTGTTTGGTGTCAATCGATTGGTTGTCCTGCATCAATCGATTGGTCCCTCTTTGTTTCTCACTTTTTGTTTCACAGTAACTTCATTCAATCGATTACATTCTCACATCAATCGATTGGTCCCATAACCTTTTTTATTTTTTTAATTCGTAGCATCAGCCAATCGATTGGATTCCAAGCATCAATCGATTGGTCCTCCTTATTTTTTCAATTTTTACATTATGCCAATCGATTGGTCCATGAGTGTCAATCGATTGATCCATACATTTCTTCATTTTATTTTTTCAGCATGCGCATGGTTTCTCTCACTTCATTTGTTTTTCACTTTATGCTTTCACATTTACTTGCTGCATATCTACTGATACACTCTACCTTATGTCACTTAATTATTTTTGCCATTTACTACTTTTTCTCCTATTCTCTCTCCTTTTCCTTGGTTACTGCTACAAGTCATCCTATTTCCAAGTAAATGCATATTTACTAGGTCTTGTAAGTAGCCCTTTATATCACTTTAATATTTTATTCATTGCTTTTTACTCCTTGGTCCAATCACCTTGATTCTTCAATCTCCATCATAACTACACTTTATCACCTTGGGAATGAACCCACTCTTTTCTACAAGGATATTGTTTCAGCAGCATTGTTATTCGTTTCATTTTAAGGCCCTTTTGCTTCCTCCATTATTTCCTTGTATTCTCTTAGCAACTTCCATGGCTCCTCAACTTCAATCAAAAGGAAAAGGCAAGGCTTCTAGCTCTAGAGGCCCTCTAGGTCTTTCAAGGTTATTCACCACCAAGAGTCAGGAAGACAGGTATGAGAAGTACTTATTTCAAAATAAAATTATGAAACCAAAGTATGGATCCTTTGTCTCTTTTCCTGATGATGTTTTTAGCTTTCCCACTGTTTTTGAAAATTTGGGCTTGAGTGACC